>NW_015168148.1:4790-8666 GCF_001447785.1 Gekko japonicus | reverse complement strand
CTGTGAGCCAATCGGCCCGTTTCCCGCAGGCAGGAAAGAATAACTGATGGTCGAGGCTGAGAAACGAAACTAGTCTCACAGTTAATTAAAGTGGAGACACTACACAGACAGGAATACAAGGTCAGCGATAACAATGAGAGAATCAGGAGGGAAGGAATGTGGCACCAACTTGTACAGAGGTCAGGCAGGGGAACTCCAGGCCTATAAACAATATGGCAGCCTAGCTGACATTCTGCCCACCCAAAACTCAATCTCCCGGTTAGCCCGGGAGACCTCCCAGTTTTTGCGGAAACTCCCAGTGAAACTCCCGCAACAGCTGAGGGGCCCGAATATCCCCTACTTCCACCCATTCCCAGTGCTGGGGTTCAAAGTCCACCCATTCAATCAAATAAAACAGTTTGCCACATTTGAGTTTAGAGTCCAGGATCTTTGACACTTCAAAATGTTCCTCGTCCTCCACTGTGGGGGGTGGGGTATCGGTTTCACAGGCTGCCAGGGGCTCAGACCTGGTCCCATATCAGGAGGCTGAAATGAAACACAGAATGGATATTTCACATGTTTTTAGGAAGTTCTAGCTCCACAGCAACCTCATTGATTAGACATTTGACCTTAAAAGGGCCGATGAACGTCCAGCCCTGCTTGCAGCTGGGTCGTAAAACCCAGGCTGCAGAGCCCAATCCTCCACCCTTCTCCTGTCAGCCTGAGCCTTGTAAGCCTCCTTCGCAGCTTTCAATGTTTTACACAATAAAGGCCATGTTTTACACAATAAAGGCCATGAGTCTTTAAGTTGCTGACACCACCGTGCGGGATCCCCCAGCCCCAAGGTGTCACCCTCTAGGAACGCAATTTCTAAAAGGCTTCTCTATTTAAAACAAAAATATTGGAATAATAACCCCAGAGCGCTCAAATATCTAGCCTGGAAGGTTAAAAAAAAGAGCTCGGCTTCTGGAATTAAATGCATAAGGAATGACTCTGGAAATTTACTTACTTCCTCTAATTCCATTTCACAGGAATTTGCTAATTTTTACCGTCAGTTATACTCCTCTTCCAATCCATCTTCCCATCTCATCGATTCTTTTCTCAAATCTAACACCTCTATTAAAATTCTCTCTGATCTTCATAAAAATTTTCTTGATCACCCTATAGACGAATCAGAATTGACCACCGCCATCAAAGCTATGAAATTAAACAAATCCCCCGGGACAGACGGTTATACTTCTGAATTTTACAGACTCTTTTCTCCGTCTCTCTCCCCTGTGCTTCTAAAACTTTTCAATTCAATCTTGGACCAGGGCCCCAACCCAGACACTTGGAGGCTAGCCAAAGTAATTCTGCTTCACAAAAAAGACTGTGATCCGGAGCAGGTAGGATCTTACCGCCCTATATCGTTGTTGAACAACGATTATAAACTGTTCACCAACATACTCACTAAGAGACTTAACCAGATTATATCGGACTACATTGAAACAGACCAAACAGGTTTTATCCCGCAAAGAGACATGACGGATAATATTCGCAAAGCCATTAACATCATCTACTACAATAAACAGAAGCTGGCTCAAGAATCATGCACACTCTCACTTGATATTCACAAAGCATTTGACTCTGTGGAACATAAATACTTACTAAAACTGATGCATCACATGAACTTTGGAAACAAATTTATTCACGCAATAAATTCTATTTACAGCTCACCTTTATTTTTATTACGCATAAATGGAATCAACACAGTTACACAACCTATGACAAGGGGTACCAGACAAGGCTGCCCCTTATCGCCTCTTTTATTTAATTTGGCGATTGAACCCCTCGCACATTTGCTTAGAACTGATCCAAACTGGTCGGGCTTAATTGTTAACAAAAAAGTGATCAAAATAAATATGTTCGCTGATGATATGATTATCTTTATTTCCAACCCCAAGGTTGCTCTCAGCCACATAGACAGGCACCTCTACAATTTTAGCTTAATCTCAGGACTCAAAATAAACGTCAAAAAATCACTACTATACCCGATTAATATTACGGCGAAAACTAAGGCTTATATTTGTTCCCACTTCAACTTTAAATGGGTCACATCCACTTTTAAGTACCTAGGTGTTCAAATACCATTGGATCTATCTCAGCTATTACAGCTCAACCACTTAAATATTGCCTCACATATCACAGCATTACTCAAGAAATGGACTGTTCAATATCTCACACTTTTAGAACGTACTAAAATTATCAAAGCGTTAATTTTACCCAAACTGACTTTCATTTTTAGAGCTCTACCCATACTTGTCCCGTCTTCATTAATCAAAAAATGGCAGGCTGAAATTAACAACTTTCTTTGGGGTGACAAAAAAGCACGTATTAACTTTCACACGGTTACCCGGCCCAAAAAGCAGGGGGGCCTTGCAGTTCCGAATATTCAACTGTACTACGACGCAATAATTTTATCCAACTTAATCAAACAATATAGAAAATCCTACTCTACGGACTGGAAAGAGATGGAAGAATTGTATCTCCCAACAGGCTCCTTTCAGGAGTCTCTTTGGAATCATAAATACTTCAACGGTTACAAGAAGATTGATAATCTTTTTGTACCAGCTACTTTTCAGGTGTGGGCCAAATATCGTGCTTATCTAACCCCTCATCTATCCCAACTATCGAACTTTACTGGCCAATCTTGGTTTGAACCGGCAAGGCACCACAATTCCTTTAAAACATGGAAATTGTTGGATTTGTCCAGATTCAAAGATATCCTTCACCAAGGCCAATTGAAAACGAAAACACAGTTGGAGGGCTCGTCTAACATGGTTATTCCATGGTTTGAATATTTTCAGATTAGACAACTGCTTAACTCCCCAAATTGCGCCAAGTTGAGGAGTAAACTTACCGACTTTGAAAAATTATTAGATTCCCATTCCGACTCTACTAGAGGATTAATTTCTTCAGTATACCTAATTTTAATTCAAGTCAAAAATCCTCCTTTACTTAGCTACCAAATAGCTTGGCACAAAGACCTAAAGCAATCACTGAATGCGGATCAATGGGATCAGATCTGGGATTCTCTGACCCTTAATTCCCCATGTCTCAATATTCAACTTCCTTCCTTCAAACTAATGGCAAGGTGGTACAAGACCCCGCTTCAATTATCGCACATCTCAAGCTCAATTTCACCCGCCTGTTGGAAGGGGTGTGGACAAGTTGGTTCTTATTTGCACCTGTGGTGGACTTGCCCATTTATCAATCAGTTTTGGACTCAAATACTTATTGAAATTAAGGATATTACTTCTCTTACAATCCCGTTCTCACCAATTGTTATTTTGTTAGATCTATGGGAAAACACTCAAATCCCCAAACATCATAGAGATCTAATTTCCACATTATTGACAGCAGCAAAAACAACTCTTGCCCTTAAATGGAAATCGCTTGCACTTCCCACATTACAGGATTGGTACAATAAGTCCTGGGAATTCTTTATTTTTGATAAGATAACTGTTGAATTAGAACATCCGGACACAGAACGAAGAAAACTTTTCTTTGTCAAGAAATGGTCAGCCTTTGTTCTTAAAGTTGTGGGTCATACGAATTTCTCTTTAATTGACATAGTATCTCAACCCGAAATCTCTTTGTTTGTCACCGGCTAGCCCCCGACAAGTTTGTTTGATTGTACTTAACCTGTTGTATTGTACTATTAGCATCTTTGACAGTTATTTACCCAATTTTATATGCAATCCTTATATATATTAGACGTTTAAGCATATGTTTATGTTTCTGTTTATATTCAATGTAACTTTGACAGTTTCTTCAATAAAGTTTATTAAAAAAAAAAAGAAAAAAAAAGAAAAGGGGGGTGGAAACGGGCCATGAAGATGGGTATGCACCCCCCAT
>NW_015168148.1:0-4545 GCF_001447785.1 Gekko japonicus | reverse complement strand
GTAGAGGCTGCAGGTGAGGGGGGGGTAGAAAGCTGAAGAGTGAGTGGGAAATAAATGTAGGTTGATGATTGGCTGGGAAGGAGATAGGGTTGTCAACTCCAGGTGGGAAACTCCTGGAGATTTGAGGGATGGAGCCTGGAGAGGGTGAGGTTTCAGGAGGGGTGGGACCTCAGACAGGTACAATACCATAGACTCCACCCTCCAAACCAGCCATTCCCTCCTGGTGAACCATTGTTGCCAATCTCCAGTTGGGGGCTGGAGATCACTCAGAATTACAACTGCTTTCCAGATGGCAGAGATCAGTTCCCCTGGAGAAAATGATGGACTCTGTGTCCTTATATCCTGCTGAGATGGCCCCTGTATGACAGTTAATGTGACATAGCAGTCAGGGCTTCAGAGCACGGTAGAGGCTACAGGTGAGGGGGTGGTTGGAAAGCTGAAGAGTGAGTGGGAAATAAAGGTAGGTTAATGATTGGCTGGGAAGGAGATAGGGTTTCCAACTCCAGGTGGGAAATTCCTGGAGAGGTGAGGGATGGAGCCTGGAAAGGGTGAGGTTTCAGGAGGGGTGGGACCTCAGACAGGTACAATGCCATAGACTTCACCCTCCAAAACCAGCCAGGTGGGGGCTGGAGATCACTCAAAATTACAACTGCTCTCCAGAAGAGAGGGAAGAGGAGATGGAAAGCTGAAGTCAGAGGGGCAGATAAAGGTAGGTTGATGGTTAGCTGGGAAGGAGATAGGGTTGCCAACTCCAGGTTGGAAAATTCCTGGAAATTTGAGGGATGGAGCCTGGAGAGGGTGGGGTTTGAGGAGGGGTGGGACCTCAGACAGGTACAATGCCATAGACTCCACCCTCCAAACCAGCCATTCCCTCATGGGGAACCATTGTTGCCAATCACCAGGTGAGGGCTGGAGACCACTCAGAATTACAACAGTTCTTCAGGTAGCAGAGATCAGTTCCTCTGGAGAAAATGGTGGACTCAGTGTCATAGCCTGATGAGGTCACCACAGCAAATTGACACTGAGTGCCCAAGGCCAGGGCACTCCCCAGAGCCTCTTTCTAGATCTCATTGTATTTATTTCCACAACGGGTCTTATTCCAAGTAGATTTAATAAAGAAATAAATAAAATAGGAGGTTGAGTTCCCTTATTTTTTGCAACTCTGGGGACAAGGTCCTTTATTCTTCTTCAAGCCAACTGAGCACAGAATTGGACTGTTAGGATAACTGTTTTCTCTTTGACCTTTCTGTCTCTACACCAGTAGCTGTTATCTCTCCCCCCTTACATGGTGACAGCCTCTCATCAAAATAAGATGTTCTGTCTTAAGGTGAGTGTCTTAAGTATGAAGAAAACCTGAAAATGACTAGAATAGGGATTATATTAATGCATGTTTTGCAAGTCTGAAAGGCTAGATTAAAAAAAACTTAAAGAAAAAATGCATCAGAATGTGCATACTAATCACTTTGTTGAATGTACGTAAGACTTATTTATGATAATTGAAGTTTATGGAAATATTATTATTATTGATTTCAGCTGGGTATTGCATGAAATATACTGACATTGCTCATTTGGAGCTGACATCAGAAAAAATGTGCATAACTGTAATGGCACATAGAGTGGACAGTGCTATTGATCTTGCATTCTGTGCAAGTCCTTTGAACCAAGACCACCCGATTAGGTGCCATGTTAGTACTAAAATGAGAGCTAGCATAGTGTAGTGGTTAGACTGCTGGACTAGGATCTGGAGACTCAGGTTCAAATCCCCATTCTGCCATGGAACTTCCTGGGTAACCTTGGGACATGCACACACTCTCACCTTAACATACCTCAAAGGGCTGTTATGAGGATAAAATGGAGAAGGACTGTGTGTGCTGCCCTGAACTACTTGAAGGACGGGCAGGATTTTTTAAAAAATGTACTACCAACAGACTAGAAGAAATACCGTGTGATGCTCCTGTTTTGGGGCTTTGCACTATAAGATGACAGTGGGGTAGGGGTGCCAGATCCCCCTTGTTGGAGATGGGGGGTTGAGTTGCCAGATTCAGGTTGGGAAACTCATGGAGATTTGGGGATGGAGCCTGGGGAGGACAAGGACCTCAGTGGGGTACAATGCCATAGGGACCACCCTCCAAAGAAGCCATTTTCTCCAGGGAAACTGATCTCTGTAGTCTGGAGTGAGCTGTAATTTCAGGGGATCCCCAGGTCCCACCTGGAGGCTGGCATCCCTAGAGTGGGGAGGGTGGGGTCTCAGATATTTGAATGCTTCCCTTCCCACCAAAATTCTTGCATGTACAAACATAACAGGAGTAATGGCTAGTGTGGAATTATACTTCCTTATAGCTGGGCTGATATGCATAGTTGATGGATGTGGTCATCTTTCGCGAAGCCACAACTCATTATGCCTGATCTACATGCAAACGCTTGTTTCAGACTACAGATTGCTGGCACTGAAGCTTCACTTCAGTGGCCATCAACCAAATGTCATGGCAGATATAATAGTATTCTTTCAATGGTTTGAGTTGAAAGGCTTTCATAATGCATTCAAAAGGCCCACCAATTTGACTGGACTCAAGTCTGACAGAAACATAGCTAAGTAAAGTATAGAAATGAGCCACTCTCTTCCAAACTTCCAATAACTTGTGAGCAGTCTTAATGTCTAGTTTCGCATTGACTTTTAATGCTTAGATATTCTACTTGGTATGCAGAAATGGATTAGAGAACTTTTAACTGTAAGCATTTCAATAACTTGCTTAGCTCACAGATATGAATTAAAGTACAGCAATGAATACTTCAGAATGCTACTCCTCTTAGTTTACAAAAAAAAAATGTATAGAGAAGAATAATTCTGAACCTGGATTGCCATATCAACATTTCAAAAGATGTGACTCTATGAAACTATTCAGTCTGCAACTTCCTGTGCAGTTCTATGGTATGCTTTTTAAAAGAGAGAGAGAGAGAGAGAGGCATGCCTCTTAAAATATGGTAATTCTACTGTGAAGATTCTGAGATTTCATTTGATTTGCACTAAGTAAAAGAGAAAACCCATGAATACAACTGCAGGTTCAGGAAACGGAGCTGCTAAATAATTTATTTCATTATTACATTATTTTCATCATCCATACTTGACACTACCCACTTTTCTCTTCACAACAGACATGCGAGATGGGTCAGGCTGAGAGATAACCCATTGCTTAAGCCTACACAGTGCTGAATGTCTTAAGGATCTGAACCTGGGTCTCTTCAATCAACACTGTACATTCTGTCAGTTTGGTGTAGTGGTTAAGTGGGTCTCTTCAATCAACATTGTACATTCTGTCCTAAACACACACACACACACCAAAAGACTATCCACTAATTGTGCATCAAAGATGTCACATCTATATTTACCAGACTTCTTAAGTCCAACTTTGAGGGGAAAGCATCTTACAAATGCTGGAAACCAACAGATACATTCCCTGAACATGTAGTATATACATAATCTTGCAAAATCTGGATACATACAGTACCTTTTTAAATAAAAAGGCCAGGATACAACATCTAATTTGAACATGGACACTGGTACCAGAGCTTGCAATAAACCCAGATGCCAACTTTGTTGCCACATACACACAGACAACACAATCCCTGGACCTAACAACATCAGCCACACCATCTCAGGCTCATTCACTTGCTCATCTTCTAACATTGTGTATGCCATTAAATTCCAACAGTGCCCTTCAGTTCTCTAAATAGGGCAAACAAGTCAAACCCTATGCTAAAGGATAAATTGACACAAGTCTGACATCAAGAATCACAAACCTAAGAAACCTGTAGGAGAACACTTCAGTCTTTCAGGACATTCAATGAGGGACCTCAAAGTAGCTTTTTTACTGCAAAGGAATTTTAGAAATAGACTAGGAGATTATCACAACACTCAGGGCAATGGAACTCCCAGGGCTTAACAGAGATATCAGTTTCTTATTTCACTACACATTCTAATGTCATTCAGTTCTTGCATCTGTTTGTAAACTCTTTTATTATGCTACTAAGAATAAGGCCCGTTGTGGAAATAAATACAACGAGATCTAGAAAGAGGCTCTGGGAGAGTGCTCCGGCTTTGGGCAAACAGTGTCAATTTGCTGTGGTGACCTCAGCAGGGTATAATGACAGAGTCCACTTTTTTCTCCAGAGGAACTGATCTCTGCTATTTGAAGAGCAGTTGTAATTTTGAGTGATCTCCAACCCTCACCTGGAGATTGGCAACAATTGTTACCCAGGATGAAATGGCTGGTTTGGAGGGTGGAGTCTATGGCATCCTACCTGTCTGAGGTCCCACCCTTGTTCAAACCCCACCCTCTCCAGGCTCCACCCCTTCCACCCCTCAAATCCTCAGGAATTTGCCAGCCTGGAGTTGGCAACCCCATCTCCTTCCCAGCTAACCATCAACTTACCATTATCTGCCCCTTTGACTTCAGCTGACTTCTGCCTTCCCTTCTGCAGAGCAGTTGTAATTCTGAGTGGTCTCCAGCCCTAGAGGTTGGCAACAAATATTCCCCATGAGGGACT
>NW_015168147.1:115727-157482 GCF_001447785.1 Gekko japonicus | reverse complement strand
CTGGAGAAGTTGGCATAACAGATCAGTGGCTGTTGCTGGACAACCAAGCTTGGTTCTGTCAGTAAAAAGGCAGGGGCAGAAGGCCCTTTCCAGGCCTACTTTGGGCTTTGCGGGAAACTCATTGGGGCCAGTCCTGACTAGGGTTGCCAGCTCCAGGTTGGGAAATTCCTGGAGATTTGAGGGGTGGAGTCTGGAGATGGTGGGGGTTGAAGAGGGGTGGGACCTCAGACAGGTACAATGCCATAGACTCCACCCTCTAAACCAGCCATTTCCTCCTGGGGAACCATTGTTGCCAATCTCCAGGTGAGGGCTGGAGATCACTCAGAATTACAACTGCTCTCCAGATGGCAGAGATCAGTTCCCATGGAGAAAATGGTGGACTTTGTGTCATTATACCCTGCCGAGATGGCCACAACAAATTGATGCTGAGTGCCCAAGCTGGGGCACCCACCCAGAGCCTCTTTCTAGTGCTCATTGCATTTATTTCCACAACGAGCCTATAATTATAATATAATATAATATCCTTGTGTTGTTGCTTTTTGAGTGCAATTGAATCTGTTGCAATTGTTTGAACGCCAGTGTGGCAAATGTGTGACTGCTGATGGCAACTGATTGGCAAGCTGAACCAGTTCCTGACTGAGCACCTCTGCATCTAAATGCAAGTGGGAGCAACATATAATTTAATGCTTCTCTATAAGTTAAAAAAATCTTTGCACATAGGAAATAAACCTCTGGGATTTCATGGCGGAGCTGTTTAGCACAGTGAAGCATTCAGTCATGTGAATCTACAGTCTGAAACAGACACAGGTAGATAAGTTCCCTAAGAACTTGCTGCTCAGGAGAGTTGTTTACTCCATTTACTGCCTACACTGGACTACACCTAAGAACTTTCTAGTACATTTTAATTCATGCAACAAATCATTGTTCTGTAATAACTGTAAGCAGAATTAGAGAATGTGGCTTTAAGAACATTATTATAAAGACAGTAATGCGAGTCTGGTTTCCAATTGCCAAATGTCTCATACAAGGGTGTATTTTATCTCCGTCTGTTCAGTATGTATGAAGAGCATAGATTCATGGAGGATAAGTCTCTCAATGGTTGTAACTAGGGCCAGGGCTTTCTCGGTGGTGGCTCCATGCTGGTGGAATGAGCTCCCAGAAGAGCTCAGGGCCCTGTGGGACCTTTTACTATTCTGCAGGGCCTGCAAGACAGAGCTCTTCCACCAGGCTTTTAAGTACGAGCCGCCACCACTATTAACAACTACTTTCAATAACATCTGAAATCCATAGAGCCTGGTCCCTAGTTGGTGACCTGTGTGCGCCAATCATATTGGAGGAAGATCAGTGAGCTGGAATCTTAAACAACTTATGAAATGCACTCGTGTGGTAACGCCACTATTATGACATCAAAATAAAATAGCAAGCACTTTAACATTGTACTGTTTTAATGAACTGTTTTTAAATGTTTTATCCTAATTTTGATTGTTGATATGTATTTTATCTTGTGTAAGCCGCCCTGAGCCTGCCTTGGTGGGGTAGGGCGGGGTATACATCAGAAAAATAAATAATAAAATATAAATAATGGCTACTGGCCATGGTGACTGAGGGGAACCTCCATATTCAGAGATACTAAGCCTCTGAATCCCAGAGCCAGGAGGCAACGTCAAGAGAAGGCCCTATTGTTGGCCATCCGGAGGAACTGGCTGGCCACTGTGTGAGAAAGAATGCTGGACTAGATGGACCATTGGTTTGATCCAGCAGGGCTCTTCTGATGTTCTTATGCTAACATATTGTTAGAAAAGCTGGATTAGATTTTGATGAAAGTGGAGTGAACATTGGTGGAAGGACTATTAACAATTTGAGATATGCATATGATACCACATTACTGGCAGAAAACAGTGAAGACTTGAAATGACAACTGATGAAGGTTAAAGCAAAAAATGCCAAAGCAGGATTACAGCTGAACAACAAGGAGACAAAAGTAATGACTCCTGGGGAATGTCACAACTTTAAGGCTGGCGATGAAGAAACTGAAATTATTGAAAATTTTCTATTCCTTGGCTTCATCAACCCAAAGGGAGACTGCAACCATGAAATCAAAGAAAGTCTGAGACTGGGAAGGGCAGGTATGAAGGAGCTTGAAAAGATTCTTAAGGATGTGTCACTGGCGCCCAAATTCATACTATAGATTCCCCCATTACTATGTACGGGTCAGTGAAGAAAGTTGACAGGAAGAAAGCTGATTTTTCCTCTTCTTCTTCTGCTTCTTCCCCTGCTCTCCAAGGTTTTTCTCAACACCTGGAGAGGCTTTTCCTTCACCTGTGTATGGAATTGCCCACCGTGAGGGTCAGGACTCCAAGCTTCCCTTCCAAGTTCTGACGCCTTGCCTCTGTGTCTCCTGCTGCCCAGCACTGGTCACCATGGGGACCATTTACTGCCTTGTGTGCCACTGGAGGAATAGCCACTTGCCAACTGTTGGCGTTCACCCTGGCGCTTCTTTTAAAATAGTATGTCTGAGATGGTGGAGAGATGTGGTGTGATGTGGTGCAGAGAACCACTACCAGCATCAAAGGTTTAAATAATTTATTAAAAAGAAAATGTTCACAAGCATACTTTTAGCACTGCACCAGACTGAGCAAGGGATTCAAAAGAAATGGATAAAATGCAAATCCTCTGTTCCTTTCTCTATACATGCCCTCTCAGATGATAAAATACAGGGCAGGCTCTTTAGCTTAGGAGTTCTAGGCAGTTTGGTATAGTGGTTAAATGCGCGGAGTCTAATCTGGGAGAACCGGGTTTGATTCCCCACTCCACTTGCACCTGTTGGATGACCTTGGGCAAGCCATAGTTCTGATAAGAGCTGTTCTTGATAAAAAGCAGCTTCTGTCAGAGCTATGTCAGCCCTGCCTACCTCACAGGGTGTCTGTTGTGGGGAGGGAAGGGAAAGGAGTTTGTAAGCCACTCTGAGACTTCTTTTGGGTAGAGAAGGGCAGGGTTTAATTCCAATCTTCTCCCTCTCTTCTTCTCTAGAGAGTTACCAGTGCTTTGAAGCTCTCTTTCTCCAGCTCTCTAGGTGACTATATGGTCAAAATGGCTGTCCTCTCAGTGAAGAGGTGTGCCAGCTCTCGTGGATGCAGCACCCAAGAAAAGAGACCTTCTTCCTGCTGCAAGGAGTTTTTATTACCTCTTTCCCCCATCCCCTGACCAGTTCAGGCCAGGTCAAAGAGGCTTTTCCTGGAGATCTCCAGGAATCTACTTCCTGAAGACTCTCTACCATTTAACACCTCCAAATCTCTGTTCCCTGCTGGGAAGAAGGGGGAGATCTTGACCCACCCATTATCTCTCCTGCTAGATCTATTAGCATTTGCATGAAGGTGAGTTGACGTACGTCTGGAATGCAATTGAATTGACTTTCTCCCCCTCCTGCCTGTTCTCTGCGGGGGGGGGGGGCTTTTAAAATTCACAGTGGAAGTTTTGCTCATTTCAACCCTTCCAGGAAAAAAAAATGCATTTCTTCAGAGTAGCAGAGGCTTAGACGCAGGGGAGGAGCGTCTTGTGTGGAGTCTCCAGTGGGAATTAAATCTTGTGTATAACATAGCAAAGTTATTAGAAACATCTCACTTTGACACTCTTCTCTTGCAGGACTGAGGCCTCCGAATACCACAAAGCACAACAGCTGTTTCTCTGACAGTCTGGCTTGAAGGATAACAAAACAATATGACTTGTTTTAGGGTTGGCCAGTCTTTTTTCTACCCCCCCCCCCAATTCCAAAGGAAGGATTACAAGGGAAAGTCCCCTTTGTCATGCCAGTCCTTTCAGACTCCTCACCTTCTTCTTAACGTTTCGATCTGCTCTCAGTTGGTGGCATCATGGGTGCAGCCTAAAGCATTCTGGCAAAATTTAAATCAGTTGAATTGAACTTCATCAGAAATGAACTGCAGAACATCCCTCCCCCCCCCAAAAAAAGGTTACATTGGTTCTTTCTGAAGCCAAGCTGGCTAGATGAATCCTCAAACATCTGCTTATATTTACTTTAGCAACCCAAATGATAGTATGGCTTTTAATGCAGATATTTTCTTCACTCCAAATGTGGTGTTTGATGTTTTAATGAGATTGCCCATCGTGCGATTGCTATTGGATTTTCCCAGTTTAAAGGTGGAACATCTGGAGCACAGGTCCATGAGTGGCTATTTGCCACAAGGTATAGAGGGAACAGTCTGTCTGGGGCAGTGGTGCTCTGTCTTCATGGAGCTTGGGGTGGGAGGGGGGCAACAATGAGATGGCTTCTGGAGTTCTGGCTCCGCTGGTGGACCTCCTGATGGCCCCTGGGTTTTGGCCACTGTGTGACACAGAGTGTTGGCCTGGATGGGCTACTGGCTTGAGCCAACATGGCTTCTATTACATTCTTCTGTCTAAGGCAGTGATGCTCTGTCTTCTTGGTGCTTGGGGGGCAAGAGTGGGAGGGCTTCTGGAGTTCTGGCCCTGCTGGTGGACCTCCTGATGGCCCCTGGGTTTTGGCCACTGTGTGACACAGAGTGTTGGACTGGGTGGGCCACTGGCCTGATTGATCCAACAGGGCTTCTCTTATGTTCTTGTGTTGACTGATTTCAACAAGATCTGGATCAAGCCCTTGGAGAGGAATAAAAGGGTGTGTCGTCGTGACATCCTTCCAAATGTACATTACTATTCCTTGTGTCTTTGTTTTATTTCTGTAACCAATCATTTCTCCCAGAAGAAAAGAACTGTGATCTTTCAAGTATAGTGCAGTTATTAGAATGTCAGACTCTAATCTAGGAATCATGGGTTCAATTCCCCACTTGGCCATGAAGTTCACTGGGTGACCTAGGGCCAGTCACTCTTCTTTAACCCAGACTAGTTCACAGGGTTGCAGTGGGGATAACAGGATGGATTGCAAGAGCAAGGCGCCCTGGATGGCCCACGCTGGCCTAATCTCAACAGATCTCGGAAGCTGAGCAGGGTCAGCCCTGGTTAGTACTTGGACGGGAGACCCCCAGGGAAGTCCAGGGTCGCTATGCCCTGGCCGGCAATGGGAAACAACTTACGTTTGTCTCTCACTTTGAAAACCCTACAGGATGCCCGTGAGTTATGCTCCCTCTAAGCTGTGGAGTCCTGTGAGCAAAGACTCTACTTGGTGAGCTACCGGCATTCAAGTTGTGAGCAAGCGATTGGGCTGCTGCATAAATTAGTTTGCTCTGGAGCCCTCCTCCCTGAGCCGAGACAAAAATGCGTGAGCTGGAGGCTTAAAAACTGAGCCAGCTCACACGAACTCAGCTTAGAGGGAACACTGCCTGTGAGTTGCCTGTGACTTCTAAGCCTCTCCACCACCATTGAGGACAACGTCCTCTACCCTGAGCTCTTTTGGAGGACAGGCAGTATGAAACCATACTAAATAAATAGAGTGCAGTCCTAACCAGAGTTATAACCACCCGTGTCTATTGATGTCAACTGTGAGTTTTCTCTCCGTCTGATTGCAAAGTCCAGTGGCACCTTAAGACTAACAACCTTTATTTCAATATGAACTTTTGTGACTGGCAGCCTGTTAGAGGGGAGATCGCACAGGTCATGTGAAGAAGGTCAGTGTGATCTTGCTTTCATGTATCTGAAGAGATGAGCTGTGGTCTGTGAGAGCTCATATTGAAATGCAGACTGTTTGACTTTAACGTGCCACTGGACTTTTGTGTTATCTTCTTGCCATCTCCATAATTAATTCGAACAAAACCAGAATGTTCTGAACCTTACACAGGGCTTTTTTTGTAGAAAAAACCCAGCAGGAACTCATTGGCATAATAGGCCACACCCAATAGCAGAAACTCATTAGCATATTGGGCCACACCCCTGACAGCACCACTAATTAGCATATTAGGCCGCACCCACATGTTATCAAAAGTGTGGTCAACCAGCCACACCAACCTTTTGGTTCTTATTCTGTTTACCTTGTTTGTGGTCAAAACCCAGGGCTTTTTTTGTAGCAGGAACTTCTTTGCATGTTAGGCCACACACCCCTAATGTAGCCAATCCTAATGAGTTTTTGCTGTTGGGTGTGGCCTATTATGCTAATGAGTTCCTGCTGGGCGTGGCCAACTCAGGAGCCAGCTGGAACTCCGTTCCTGTGCGTTCCTGCCCAAAAATAGCCCTGACCTTACACAATCAGCAGTTAGAAGAAGAAAAGTCAGATTTGATTTCTACTTCTGGGAAACGAACATTCTTTTTTTGTCAGTCTTCACAATTCCCTTTCTGTTCCAGAAAAGAAATCCGTTTCAAGAAACAACAAACCTATCCCTTTCAGTGGTGGGTGTTCCCTCTAAGCTGTGGAGTCCTGTGAGCAAAAATTCTACTTTTTGAGCTACCAGCATTCAAGTTGTGAGCAAGCAATTTGGCTACTGCATAAATTAGTTTGCCCTAGAGCCCTCCTTCCTGAGCTAAGACAAAGATCTGTGAGCTGGAGGCTAAAAAAACTGTGAGCTAGCTCACACTAACTCAGTTTAGGGGGAACACTGGTTAAGACATGTGCCATCTCAGGTTCAAGTCTGCCATGAAGATCAGTGGGTGACTCTGAGCCTGTCGTTCACTTTCATCCACCTGACATACCTCACAGGGTCATTGTGAGGACAGAACAGAGAAGGTTAGCGTAATATTTAGCAGTCCATTCCATATTAGCTGCGAGGCAATAGAATCCGGACCAGTTCCAGTACAGATTTTATTCCGGTCTCTGGAGAATCTGGCTAGAGGAACCGCCAAGGTCTCTGGCAAGCCTTGTGTTCCTTTATTAGTTTTTCCCAAATAAAGGGTTTTTGTTTGTTTTTTTGCTATCAAGTTGTGGGGTAATCCAGTGGGGTTTTCCAGGCAAGAGACATTCAGAGGTGTTTTGTCAATTGCCTGCCTCTGCCTCATAATCCTGGTATTCCTTGGTGGTCTCCCATCCGAATACTGAACAAGGCTGACCCTGCTTAGCTTCCAAAATCTGATGAAATGGGGCCAGCTTGGGCAATCAATGTCAGAGCGAATAAAGTTACTGTATGTTTATTAAACAGATCATCAGTATCTCCATGGATGGCTGCAGCATGTTACAGAAAGAACCACATATACCACCTTGAGTCTCTTAGAACAAATGTGATAGGTGTTAGGATAGGTAACCAGACTGTCTAGAACAGTGATGACGAACCTTTTAAAGACCGAGTGCTCAAACTGTGACCCAAAACCCACTTATTTATCGTAAAGTGCCAACATGGCAATTTAACCTGAATACTGGGGTTTTACTTTAGAAAAAAACAACTCATACATTAACTTAAGATGATCCAGACAAAGTAAGGAAAGCAATCCCAAATGCTTTCATGTACTTAAAATTATTTGGCAGAGAATTCGACACTTTAATGATGGTCTGGGCCTGGCTGGGGCGATGGCACCCGTGCCCACAGAGAGGGCTCGGAGTGCCACCTCTGGCACCCGTGCCATAGGTTCGCCACCACTGGTCTAGAATAATCCAGTAAATCCATAGTACCTACTTTTAGTGGCCCTATACCTCTAATGTCCAAGAGGTTTTCTTGGCAAAGATACTCAAGTGGGTTGCCATTCCTTCTCCAGTGGATCATGTTTCGTCTGAGTTCTCCGTTGTGGCCTGTCCATCCTGAGTGGCCGTCCACGGCATAGTCCGCAGCCGCATCGAACCACACAAGCCCCCTTGCAACGTCAAGGCAGTGATCCATGAGATCCAGATACTCCAGAGGATGGTGGAAGACAGGAGGGCCTGGTGTGATGTGGTCCATGAGGCCGTGAAGAGACTGTATGACTGTATGACTGAACAACAACAACCTCTAACGTGCTTATTGGCTAGGTGCATCTTTATTTTATGGTCCTTCTTCATTTATTGTTAATACTTTTAGTGGCCTTGAGTGCCTCGAAGTTCCCAGGTAGGCTAAAACTTATTGTTTGGATTGTGCGGGAGTTTCTACTGATGGAATGGGTTTCCATTCGCACTAGGGACAGGCATGATTCACATAGGCGTAATCTTCGTGGGGGCGGCGGGGCTTCAGCCCCTGCTGAAATTTTCAGGAAGGTGCTCAGCCTCCCCCGGGAGCCACACTTGCTCCTAGCAAAGCAATGCCTCTCCCCAGCCCCAGCCCCCCCCCCCCGGGAATTTGGAAAGTCTACACCCTTGGGTCACGAACCAACTCAGGAACTAAAGGTCGTCATGGATTTTGGCTGGTTCATGGTTCGCAAAGTGATGTTTGCGAACTGAAGAGCCGCCATGAATTTCCACACATTTTGATGCCGTTTTTGGCGGTTCATGAAGAGCAGAAATTGGGTTGAAATGGCTCTGAGCCATTTAAAACCATGCTGCCTGCTCTTCACATAAAAAACAGCTGCTCAGCTGTGTGATTGAAATGGCTTGCAACCATTTCAACCACTGCTTTCTGCTCCCCGCCCAAAGCCATGGTGAGCAGAAAGCTGTGGGTGAAATGACTTGGAGCCATTCAAACCTCTGCTTTCTGCTCCCCGTGGCTTTTTGTGGGGAGCAGAAAGCAGGGGTTTAAACTTTAAATGCCTCACAAACTGGTTTGGTTTGCGAACTGGCCTATCAGTTCATGATTCAGCCACGAATCATGAACTGAACTGCAAAAATGTGGTTTGTGCTCATCCCTATTTAGCACAACAGGGCTTCCTTGACTCTCCCCTTCCAATGCAGCCCCAAGTATACCACAAAATGATGAGGTGATGTGGAAGACCTCAGTTGGAGACCTTGGAGAGCTGCTGCCAGCCAGAGCAGGTAACACTGATCTTGACAGACCAATGGTCTGACTCCAGAGAAAGCAGCTTCACATGTATGTGGTAAATGGACATCTGACACAGGGGTCCCCAACATGGTGCCTGGGGGGTGCCTGCCAAGTGTTCTTGGGAAATGGGTGGGGCCATATGGGTACTGGAGATCTTACTGGCTGGGCAAATTAAAATAATATTGTTTCACTTGGAGTTGCCATCACAAAGTTGGCTTTGTTCTCTCACTCCTCTTTCCTGGTGTGTTTTTGTACTATCCCCCCCTTCTGCCCTGCACCTGGGCTTCCTATGTGCATGACGCTCTACCTCCAGCAGCACTCCTTTTGTGGCTGGCGCCACCTCCTGAGGCAACCATTTTGTGGCTGGCTCCACCTCCTGTGGCAGCCATTTTGTGGTTGGCTGCACCTCCTGCAGCAGCCATTTTGTGGCTGGCTCCACCTCCTGTGGCAGCCATTTTGTGGTTGGCTCCACCTCCTGCAGCAGCCATTTTGTGGCTGGCTCCACCTCCCGTGGCAGCCATTTTGTGGCTGTGCTCAACACCCTGTGTTAGAATTCCAAAGGTGCCCACAAGCTCAAAGAGATAGGGGACTCCTGACATATAGTATTTAATTCTTGAAAGCCAGTTTGGTGTAGTGGTTAGGAGCACGGACTCTAATCTGGGAGAACCGGGTTTGATTCCCCACTCCTCCACATGAAGCTGCTGGTGTGACCTTGGGTCAACCACAAGTTCTCTCAGAGTTGTTCTCTCAGGAGCAGTCCTTGAAAGAGCCCTCTCGGCCCCACCTGCCTCACAGGGTGTCTGTTGTGGGGAGGGGAAGGAGTCTGTAAGATGCTCTGAGACTCCGAGTGAACCCTAAATCCAATCTCTTCTTCTTCTTCTCCTCCTCCTCCTCCTCCTCCTCCTGCTCTTTTTTCCTCGCCATTGTTCTTTTCCTCTTCTTTTTCCTCCTTCTCTAGATTCCCCCCCATTCTCTCTCTCTCTTTTTAAAAAAGTATGGATCAGAGCCACACCAATCTCAAAGTCCAAATTCGCTCACTCAAGTAAATAAATACAATTATGTGTAAACGGCCTACATGAAAGGATCAGCTTGGATTCAAGTCGCTTGGCGCCCTTCCAGTGACATCAGTGGGCCTTCAATTAGCCGCCAAACATCATGGAATGAGTCCCCGCACATCATCAATGGCATGCTGTTTTGGTATAAAGAAGCAAATTTCATCTGATCTGTTGCCCCCCCCCCCAAAATAAATAAATACGGGTGTTGGTCAACCATCCCGGACTCCGTTGACTCCCTGGCTTCATCATGGGTCTGTTGAACTGTGAGTGGGAGGTGGATTTCGACATCAGATTCACGGGCCGCGTTCCATCGTGAACGTGCGGACAAATTTCACTCCTCATCAAGAGACGTTGGCGAGGCCTCCTCAGTCTGTGTTTGGGAGGCTCGGTGCCAAGCCGGGTTTGCCGTTTGATACTGGATTAAGCCTCGCAGAGCCGAGCTGGGGGAACCGACCGAGGCTCCGCCGCCGAAACCACAGCGCTGAGATCCTGATTAGTGCAAAATGTTCAAAGCCGCTCGTCTTCGGGCAATCATCTTCTTGTGTATTTTCTCTTTCGCACATTTTTTTGAGGCTAAGAAAAAACGGAATCTCTGTCTTCCCCACATACTTTGCAGAGGCAAATGTATCAGTCAGCAATTATAAGATTTTTTTTTTTGAAAAAAAATGGCCCGGGGTACATAGTGTGATGTTTTTCATCTGGTATGTCTTTGTCACTTTCATCGTGGGCTGTTTGAGTGAATAGAAGGCAGACACTACTCCGAATGTGAACGGAGACTGTCTGTTCCTCTTCACTGAGGCATTATTTAAAACGGATCTTTTGCCAGTGAAGTTTACATGGCCCTTTTATTCTGCCATCAGCGCCAACCCTTCAGAGGTAGACAGTAATGCCCTTTTTAAAAAAAAATCTATGACTTTCCAACGGGCATTAATATTGCATTTTTCATCTGCCGGGTAATGAAACAAAAGGAGGAAATGCATATGAAATCTCGCACTGCCTCGAATTGTGTCGACGTTGCTAGAAATGTTAAGGCAGAACCGTGACTCCTAAGAAGCTCTTGTTCCCCCCCCCCCCCCCCCCCCGGCCCTTAAATGTCAAATAATTGAGTTAATCTGGTAAAGCTTGGAGAGTGAATTGGAATGAAATCAAAGGTCGTGATCCAAAGTTCAACACTTTTAATTGCTTTCAATGGGAAGGAGGCTTCCATCTTCCACGGAAGACAAAGGCACTTTTGCTGGGATCACGCCATGTGCATTTTTTTTACTGTCTCTGATGGAGAACCTCTGGGTAGAAGTATCCATTCACTTCAATGGAGAGAGAAACTTTGTACCCACAAAGGGATCCATAGGCACAGTGAGGATGAATTGATTCCTCCAGTTCAGTTCCTTTATTGTTCTGGCCTTTCTCTCTGCAATGCATCGCGCTCTCCCTTTATTCTAGTTTACCCAGGAGATTTTTCTGTAATTAATCCTAGAAGTGGAGCACGTACCGTGAGCCACAATTTTTAGTTTGTTGTCAAAGGCTTTCACGGCCGGAGTTCATTAGTTGTTGTAGATTTTTCCGGGCTGTATGGCCGTGGTCTTGGCATTGTAGGACCTGATGTTTTGCCAGCATCCTCAGAGGTATAACACAAAAAGATGGAGGACTCTCTGTGTCAAGGTGAGAAGAAAAAAGGTAGGCAGGTAATTTATATCTACTCAGGAATGTGGGGGTAGGGCTGAGTCATTATCTTGTAGGAGTTCCCCTTCCTAATAACCCCCAGCACAGCATTTTCCTTTTTTAAAAATCACCATCGCACACTGAGTCAACATTTTCAGTGAGTTCTCCACCGTGACTCCAAATTCTCTCTCCTGGTCAGTCTTCACCAGTTTGGACCCATCAACGTGCATTTATAGTTAGGATTTTTGGCTCCGATGTGCATCACTTTGCACTTGCCCACGGTGAACCCTATTTGCCATGTTGACGCCCACTCGCCCATCCTCGACAGCTTCCTCTGGAGTACCTCACAATCCTCCCTGGTTCTCACCACTCTGAACAACTTCATGTCATCCACAAACTTAGCCACTCCACTGCTTGCTCCCAACTCCAAACCATTAATGAACAAGTTAAAAAGTACTGGACTGAGTACTGATCCCTGCGGTACCCCACTGCTTACCACCTTTCACTGTGAAAACTGCCCTTTTAGACTCACTCTCTGTTTCCTATTAATTATCCAGTTTTTAATACACAAGAGAGCCAGTTTGGTGTTGTGGTTAAGTGCACGGACTCTAATCTGGGAGGACCGGGTTTGGTTCCCCACTCCTCCACATGCACCTGGCTGGATGACCTTGGGCAAGCCGTAGTTCTGATAAGAGCTGTCCTTTGAAAAGAGCAGTTTCTGTCAGAGCTCTCTCAGCCCCCCCTACCTCACAGGGTGTCTGTTGTGGGGAAGGGAAGGGAATGGAGATTGTAAGCCGCTCTGAGACACCTTTGGGTATTGAAGGGCGGGGTATAAATCCAATCTCTTCTTCTTCTTCTTTTTCTTCTTCTTCTCCTCTTATCCCGTGACTACTGAATTTACTTAGGAAGCTTTGCTGAGGAACTTTATTGAAAGCTTTCTGGAAGTCAAGGTAAACAACATCTATCGGGTCTCTCTTGTTTATCCACTCCCCAAAGAACTTTAACAGGTTATTTATTTATTCATTATTTGATTTGATTGGTTAGCTCCCCTTCACTGACAGCTTTCAAGAAGAGGCTGGACGAATATTTGTCAGAGATGCTCTAGGCTGGTCCTGCATCAGGCCCGTAGCTAGGATTTTTAAAGTCAGGGGGCATTTTCAATTTCTTAGGGGGCACTGGCTAATTGATACCCAGTTCCTTCCCTGCACCTTGGTGGCCCTGGGCTGGATGGGACGTCAGGGGGCCTCACCCCAAGACGCCCCACTGTAGCTACGGGCCTCTCCTGCATTGGGCTGGGGGGTGGAACTAGACGGCCTGGAAGGCCCCTTCCCACTCTATGATTCCAGCCTGCCCTCCCATGCACCACAAGGCAGTGCAGGTTACATTATCATGCAATACAATAAGTAAAACAAAATATTAACAATTGTTAAAATCCAGATATAACACCATTTATGGTGCCATTTAATACCACTATCCCTGAGTCATCACCACATAATGTGCACCAGCATCTCCGTTTTACAGCCCCTGTGAAACTGCATTAAGTTCTGCGGGGCCCAGAACTCTCCCGGGAGTGTGTCCCGCCAGGTTAGCGGGACAAGATCTTCCCTTACAGAATCCATACTGATTCTTCCTCAATCGCTTTTGTTCATCAGTGTGCCTACTGATTCTGCCTTTAATGACGGATTCTACCAACTTACCCAGTATTAATGTTAGACTAACCAGAACCACAGAGATTTCCTCAACTTCAACTCGGGGGGGGGGGGGAAGAGCCGGCAAATTTTTGTGTTCCAGCTTGCACCTGCGCCAGGTTTTCTGGCCTCCGGTTCAGTTGATCTCCTGACTGGCATGCTCTCTGATGCACGTCACAGAGGTCACCACAGAAGGATTGCCTGAGTGATAGAATGCTGCCCACACGTTGCCTGGTTTTCGTGAACAGAAATGCAGGGGAGATGGCCTGGCCTTCCAAAACGAAACCTGAGAAATATGACTTCCTGCAGGCCTTCAGCAGAGTCCAGATCTGAAGGTGAGGGACCGTGGCTCAGTGGCAGAGCAGTAGCTTAGCATGCAGAAGGTCCCAGGTTCAATCCCTGCCATCTCCATTAAAAAAAGAACAACCCAGGCATTAGATGAAGGGATAGACCTCAGCCTGAGACCCTGGAGAGCTGCTGCCGGTCTGCATAGACAATGCTGACCTTGATGGACCAAGGCTACTGTCTTCTTTGTGCTTGGAAGGCAAGAGTGGGAGGGCTTCTGGAGTTCTGGCCCCGCTGATGGACCTCCTGATGGCCCCTGGGTTTTGGCCACTGTGTGACAGAGTGTTGGGCTGGAGGGGCCACTGGCCTGATCCAACATGGGCTTCTCTTATGTTCTTATATCTGGGGAAGTAATGCTCTGTCTTCTTGGTGCTTTGGGGGGGGCAACAGTGGGAGGGCTTCTAGTGTCCTCCTGGCCCAACTGCTGGACCTCCTGCTGGCACCTGGTATTTTTGTCCACTGTGTGACACAGAGTGTTGGACTGGATGGGCCATTGGCCTGATCCAACATGACTTCTCTTATGTTCCTAAGGGTCTGATTTGGTATAAGGCAAGTTCATGTGTTCAGCTTGTGATATAATGGATTTCAATGTATCTTTCTTTGCAACCCTGCTGTATTGAGATGCTGCAGGGAGGGGCTCAGTGGTAGAGCATCTACTTGGCTTGCAGAAGGTCCCAGGTTCAATCACCACCATCTCCTGTTAAATGGAGCAGGCAGTCAGTGATGCGGAAGGCCTCTTTGCTGGAGACCCTGGAAAGCGGCTGCCGGTCTGAGTAGACAATATTGTCCTCCATGGACCAGTCTCCATGTGTGTTCCTCTTTATGACAATGAAGCGATCATTAGGCAGGGTTTTCTCCTGCCGAGAGGTTTGTTTGTAGCATATCATAGAAAGGCTACCATAGATAAAGCCATTTTGGTATAGTGGTTAGGAGCACAGATTCTAATCTGGGGAACCGGGTTTGATTCCCCACTCCTCCACAAGCAGCTGCTGGTGTGGCCTTGGGTCAGTCATAAGTTCTGTCAGAGCTGTTCTCTCAAGGGCAGTCCTCAAAAGAGCTCTCTCAGCCCCACCGACCTCACAGGTTATCTGTTGTGGGGAGGAGAAGGGAAGGAGATTGTAAACCACTCTGAGACTCCTTTGGGTAGTGAAGGGCGGGTTATAAATCCAATCACTTCTCCTCTTCTGTTGTCGGGAGTTTAAAAAAAAGGTCCCTGGCCATTGCATGATCATTGCAATCATCCCGTGAGGAGTCTTTGAAAAACCCAGCAAGTGCATCCTTTGATAAAGCCATCTGGGCTTCCTGTGTGCAAACATCTGTGTGGCACTTCAGTCTGCCGCCAAGCGCAACTCCTGCGGCATCCCGGAGGTGCCTCCATTTCCATGGCAATTGCTATTAATCGCGTGCTTTTTCAATTTGTGAAGCACGGGGGATCTATAAAAACGAAAACTATTAATGCAGCAGGGAATTTTCCCACAGCAACAACAAATCAAAGCCCCGTTTCATTTGTAAGAATGCTATAAATGAAGGATTGGTTTCCGCCTTACCTCTGTCCACCTATTTTATATCGGGCTGTGTTTAGAATGTTTGCTGTGGGGGGGGGGGGAAATCGGAGCAAATTGCTTTGTCACGTGCCTGCCGTGCCCTTTGTCCTGCAAGCAACACTTAATCTCGGCAAGCCTTGCGCTGCCACGGCCCCAAATTATCTTGGTTCTCATGGTGCAGGATTATGGAGTAATATTTGTTGACTTATTTGGCATTGGGAAATGGAAGCATTTGGCACAGAGGGAGGGGAGGGGCCCGCTCACCTACTAGAAGCAACATTTACATTTCTGTCAACAATCCCAACACGCCACATGGAGCAGATCAAGATGGGCGGCCCTGTTAGTCTGTCTGCAGCAGGAGAAAAGAGCAAGAGTCCAGGAGCACCTTAAGAGATTAACACAATCAGTGGCAGAGGAGGAGCTTTCCTGAGTCCCTGCTCACTTCTTCAGATAGATCAAGATGGGCGGTCGTGTTAGTCTGTCTGTAGCAGGAGAAAAGAGCAAGAGTCCAGGAGCACCTTAAGAGATTAACACAATCAGTGGCAGAGGAGGAGCTTTCCTGAGTCCCTGCTCACTTCTTCAGATAGATCAAGATGGGCGGTCGTGTTAGTCTGTCTGTAGCAGGAGAAAAGAGCAAGAGTCCAGGAGCACCTTAAGAGATTAACACAATCAGTGGCAGAGGAGGAGCTTTCCTGAGTCCCTGCTCACTTCTTCAGATAGATCAAGATGGGCGGTCGTGTTAGTCTGTCTGTAGCAGGAGAAAAGAGCAAGAGTCCAGGAGCACCTGAAAGACTAACACAATGTGTGGCAGGGGGTGAGCTTTCCTCAGTCACTATTGGTAACTGAAGAAGTGAGCAGTGACTCTTGCTCTTTTCTAGGTGACTGACCAGGGGTCATTTCGTAGAAAAAGAGGTGCAGGAGCTCATTAGCATACTTTTTAGCATAACTTATTTGCATATGCCACACCCCCTGACATCACCAGAAGTGTGTCAGAAGGCAACACCCACCGCTCAGGCTCCACTGGACTGTTTTGGATTGCTAGCTATTGGGGGGGGGGACGTGCAGATCTGTCCTCACAGAGGAGGGAGAGCTTGTACCTGAAGGCAGGCTGGGGGGGGGGTCTCTGCAACTTACCTGGCTGCTTCTTGCTCCTCATGGCCCAGCTGAGGGCTGCTGGGAGCAGGGGGTGGGGCTTGTTGCATGTGCCCGCCCCCTGGGCTCCTTACTGCTGGAGCGCCGCTCCTGTGCGCTCCTGCAGGAAATGACCCCTGTGATTGACAGACACTGCAGCCCACAGCTGAAGAAGTGAGCAGGGACTCAGGAAAGCTCCTCCCCTGCCACAAATTTTGTTATTCTTGAAGATGCTCCTGGACTCTTTTCTCCTACCAAATGGAGTGGTTCACGTTTCACGCAACTTTAATTGCTGGTGTGGGTTTTTCATATTGTAACATACAACCCCTCCATTTGATGTGTTTACCCATACCTGACTTCTTAATGCCTGGTGCCTGAATAGTGAGGGACATTCTGAGCTGTGTGGTCATAAGCAAAGTTACACACTTCTGATTTCATGGATTTTAATGGACTTTGAAGAGTCTAACTCTTTAGTATGGCACTGTAAGTCTTTCCTCTAAGCTATCTTCGAAGTTGGAGCTCACCAGGAACATGCAGTTTCTGCAATGCACCTGATAGGTGTGGTGGACACCCATCTTACGTGAGATTGGCCACTCAAGAATGTGCAGAAGGGTGTTGTTGTTGTTGTTCAGTCGCACAGTCAAGTCTGACTCTTCGCGACCCCATGGACCAGCTCCCGCCAGGCCCTCCTGTCTTCCGCCGTCCTCTGAAGTTGGCTCAATTTTATGTTCGTTGCATCGATGACACTGTCTAACTATCTCATCCTTTGCCGTCCCCGTCTTCTTTGACCTTCAATCTTTCCCAGCATCAGGGTCTTCTTCTCCAGTGAGTGCTCCCTTCTCATTGGGTGGCCAAAGTCTTTGAGCTTCAGTTTCATTATCTGGCCTTCCAGGGAACCGTCAGGGTTGATTTCTTTTAGGATTGACTGATTTGATCTTCTTGCAGTCCAAGGGTGTAGGACAAGGGGAAAAGAATGTGATTTCTGACACTCTCTACTTGATGTATATTGAAAGCTGTCACTGTGCCTTCAAAAGTCTAATCATAATAGATCCAGATCTTGGTATGTAACCTAGAATCTTCTGATTAGAGAAACTCATAGCAGAACATATATGTTATAACTGCATTTTTGTGTATGAAGCCTTTGTAGATGGAATTAGGATGCAATAGAAATGGAATGCGCAAGCTGCAAGGACGCCGAGAACAAGTTCAATGTGATTCACAGCCCTTATCAGCTAGCTCTCCATATGCAGGTCAGAAAGGAACCCAGGGTTCTCTAATGTCCCCCATTGTCCTGGAGACTAGATAAGCAAATGCAATCCCTGACATACATGACCAGTATAAGGAGAGACCAACAGTAAGGTTTAAGGTCAAATGATGCTTGTATGATGTTAACTGCTGGGCTCCAAGTAGAGACTCTCTAATGTGTAAACTATATGTGATGTCATTCGGGGTATAAGACCTTCTGCCCTTCCTGGTTATGACAGAATACAGTTTTGGAATGGCTGAAGTGCAAAGGCACTCAGCCCTGTATTCCCTATTTTAAATGCATTAAACAGATCTTCATCTAACTCGTTGGACTACGACTGTGTGTTTCCGATTTGGGAACGGGAGCATGCAGGCACAGATTTGTGACTCAAGGGCTCTGGCTCATGTGTACAGAAACTGTGTGGACACGGGAACTCCACACATTGCCCAATCCACACAAGATGGCCGCACATATTGGGCGCTTTGTGGGTAGCATGTGCTGTTGATGTGTATGGATGGTGGACTCTCAGGGAGCGTGGATAAGAAGGCTCCAGTGCTGGCTCTCTTTGAACACATGACACATCAGAAGAAGGAACACATCTCTGGTTAAAAGGGTTCCAGGGCTTGAACAGCTCACACCCAGAGACCGCGGAGAGCTTCCACCCATTGGGGGAGGCAGCACTGGCTTCATGCACCAAAGATCGTATGCAGAATCTTCATATCGATAGGTGGCAGACAGACACGGAGGCCCACAGCTGACACTATCAACACTGTTCAATTCGATCACCTGACCCATCTTGTCGATCCATGTCTTAACTCAATGTGCCATCATGGTTTCCCCAGTGTCTCTAGACCTCTGGAGACTGACTTTGTTCTTGAGGGTGTTACCTCTCTTTAGAGAACCTAAATCCTGCTGATAGACAGCAAGCAGCCTGTTTGGACAAGTTCTCCAGCCCGGTACTCGTCATAACACAAAGGGACAGAGTGGCTTTAATCAGAATTCTGTCAAAGGGGACACTGGCTCTAATGTCCCACGTCTTTTGGTTCCTTTTGTCGTTTTGAGAGCGATAACTACCTGGAGGATGGGGGAAGTTCTCTCACACGCTCAGGGCCTTCATGAGAACACTGTGGGAATGCAGTAAAGGTGTGGACCATATTTCTTATCAGAAGAAGGAGGCCTAACTCACACAATGCTGTTTGCCTACAGAATCGGTGAAGTCATCCAGCAGTTTCACCAGAAGAAGGTGAGAGATGAAAATAAAGGCAAGGCCAATGATTAGGGTTGCCAGCTCCGGGTTGGGAAATACCTGGAGATTTGGGGGGTGGAGCCTGAGGAGGGCGGGGATTGGGAAGGGGAGGGACTTCAGTGGGGGCCCAATGCCACAGAGTCCACCTTCCAAAGCGGCCATTTTCTCCAGGGGAACTGATCTCTGTCGCCTGGAGACCAGTTGTAATCCCAGGAGATCTCCAGCCACCACCTGGAGGTTGGCAGCCACACGGATGGGACAAGTAAAGGAGAAATAACATTTTTGCTGCAGTGCTGAGAACACTTTCATGGGAGTCAGCCTCGCTGAATAAAATGTGCCTTATTTCTGAGTAGACCTGTGTGGGGTTGCTTTTTTATTACTCAGCAAAAAATCCCCTCTGTGTTTCACCAACGTATTACCAATCTAGTATACATATTACCAGTATAGTATACAGATACAATAAGGAGAGGAGGAGGAGAAGAGGAGGAGGAGGAGGAGGAGATTGGATTTACACCCCACCCTTCACTCAGAGTCTCAGAGCGGCTTACAAACTCCTTTCCCTTCCCCTCCCCACAACAGACACCCCCTGTGAGATAGGCAGGGCTGAGAGAGCTCTTGACAGAAACGGCTCTTTTTCAAGGACAGCTCCTGTCAGAACTATGGCTTGCCCAAGGTCATCCAGCAGCTGCAAATGGAGGAAGAAGAAGAAGAGACTGGATTTATACCCTGCCCTTCACTACCCAAAGGAGACTCAGAGTAGCTTACAAACTCCTTTCCCTTCCCCTCCCCCAAGGGTGTAGACTTTCCAATTTCCCGGGGGGGGCCTGGGGCTGGGCCAGAGGCATTGCTTTGCTAGGACCAAGGGTGGCTCCCGGGGGAGGCTGAGCACCTTCCTGAAAATTTCGGAGGGGGCTGACGCCCCACCGCCCCCACGAAGATTACGCCTATGCCCTCCCCACAACAGGCACCCTGTGAGGTAGGTGGGGCTGAGAGAGCTCTTGACAGAAACGGCTCTTTCTCAAGAACAGCTCTTATCAGAACTACGGCTTGCCCAAGGTTAACCAGCCGGGTGCAAGTGGAGGAGTGGGGAATCGAACCCGGTTTTCCCAGATTAGAGTCCGCGCACTTAACCACGACACCCACCTGGTTCTCATAATTATATAACAGTGGTTATTTAGCTACAGTTATGTAAACAAATAAAAATAAAATTGTTTAAACGAGTAAAACTGCAGTTTGTACAAATGCACCAGGGATTGTTAGCGAGTGATAAAATAGATCCCCCTCCTTTACTGGCACCTTTGTCCTCGGCCTTATTTTCATCTCTTGGTGACTCGTGTGGCCCTTTTGTTGCCTTCTTAGCCTGCAGAAGATGAAATGGTTTTGGGGCAGTCTGTAAAGAAGGCAAAAAAGGTGGAATGGGATCACTGACCTGCGCATCGTCGCTCTTTCCTCCTCCGGGTGAAGTCTTTTGTGAAATCCGCCTTAGCGGGAGCTTCCAAGGGGCAGCTCCATCCAACCCAGCTTCATCGGGTCCCATTTAAGGGTGGTGTGGGGTTAGGGTTCCCCCAAGAGCACTACGGTTGGGGTCTCAAAATCTCCTGGATATCCCAGGCCCCAGGAACATCAAACTCGCTGTGACCAGGGCCAGTGCGTTCTCGGTGGCGGCTCCTACCTGGTGGAACGAGCTCCCAGAAGAGATCCGGGCCCTGCGGGACCTTGTGCAGTTCCGCAGGGCCTGTAAAACGGAGCTCTTCCGCCAGTCTTTCGAGTAGGAGCCGCCACCACCATTATTCCACCAACGTGTTGTGTAATGTATTGTATTTTATATTGTTCTTATCGTTTTTATTGGCATTTATGCCCTTGTTAGCCGCCCTGAGCCTTTGGGGAGGGTGGGATATAAATTTAAAGAATAAATAAATAAATAAATAAATAAATAAATAAATAAATAAATAAATAAATAAATAAATAAATAATATTAGGGGGTAACCCCTGCTCTGAGGTCAGTATCACTGTGTCCCTTCCAGTCACACCATGTTTCCACTTCCCGGGGAACCATGAGAGCGATGGCATCTGAAAAGTACTGAGACTTACTCGTGATTTCAGCTCTCATACTTTATTTCCTGTGCAGAAAAAAGACAAACTTACCGGCTCGCAGGCCGGCTTATAAAGGCACCCACCCCACACCCCAAACACACCCCTACACCAGTGATAGGTTATTTACAGTGGCCGAGAGTTCCATAGGCTCTCAGTCGGGAGCCTAGCCCACCGATTGGTGCGGGCTAGGATCCGCTTGGCCCATTGTTCCTGGGAGCGAAGCTCAGACGCTTCGCATGACCGCGTGGAGACCCAGCCTCGCACGCGGTCGGAGATGGATACATTACAGAATCCACCACCTCATGGCTCCATAAGGTACCAGTGACAAAAGGTGTTGTGAGAATATTTGTTCATGTGTCCGTATTTGCCTCAGCAGAAAGAAAGAAAGAAAGAAAGAAAGAAAGAAAGAAAGAAAGAAAGAAAGGAAATCAACAAAAATAATACATGTAATTATTGTGTGAAATTGCTCTGTTCTATGCCACTTCTCATTTGCTAAAAAAAAAGGAAACATGAACTTAAAAATTATGCTTCATGAAAGCTCCTCCCCTGCCACAAATTGTGTTAGTCTTTAAGGTGCTCATGGACTCTGGCTCTTTTCTACTGCTAAAAAGGAAAAGGTAAAGGTTCTCTTGCTCGAAAGCCAGTCAAATCCGACTCTAGGGTTGCGGTGCTCATCTCCGTTTCAAAGCCGAAGAGCCAGCGCTGTCCGAAGACATTTCCGTGGTCATGTGGCCGGCATGACTAAACACCAAGGTGCACCGAATGCTGTTACCTTCCTACTGAAGTGGTACCTATTTATCTACTTGCAATGTCTTGCTTTCGAACTACTGCTACAGACAGACTAACAGGGCCACCTGTCTTGATCTATCTGAAGAAGTGAGCAGTGACTCACAAAAGCTCCTCCCCTGCCACAGATTGTGTTAGTCTTTCAGGTGCTCCTGGACCCTTGCTCTCCTCTCCTGCTACAGACAGACTGACACAGCCACCCGTCTTGATTTATACAATACAAAAGTATATCATTTATAGACTCTGCTGATGCAGTGATGCACAATGGAGACTCGCATTTTATAGAGCAGAAAACAGATCATGTCATGAACATGAAGAATCCTGAGTTCGACAGGCTCGAGGGAGAAGTGGGGGGGGGTCATGGCTCAGTGGTAGAGCACCTGCTTTGCCTACAGGAAGTCTGGAGGCCAGATTCCAGCTAGTAGGTGATGTAAAAGACTTCCACCTGTGTTAAACAGTGGGGGTTCCATGGATGACCAGACTCCCAGCCTAGTGATCAGCTCTACTTTATCCAGTGATTTCAGCAAGAACAAGACTGTAGACCAGAACCTCAGCCCAGTTATATTGCCTGCAACGGCCACACCCCAACACACCCCACTCCCAACGATAGGCTATTTACAAAACTTCACACCTTGATCCTGCCAGAATCCTGTTGGTCTATTGTTGTCGGCTCCAAGCTCGCCCTGTCTCTGGCGGCACAGTCCTGCAGTGTTTCAGTCCCAATACAGAACGCCCTGAGACTCTGGGGAGCTGCTTCCAGTCAGAGCAGACAATACCAACCTAGAAAGAACGGGGCTTTGAGTCAGTATGAAGCAGCTGGATGTGTGCAAAGGGAGGAGAGGCGCCTGGTCAGGTCTCAGAAGCTAAGGAGAGTCCGTACTTGGAAGGGAGACCACTGAGGAAGACTCTGCAGGGGAAGGCCATGGCCAACCACCTCTGCTTCCCACTGGCCTTGAAAGCCCCTCGCTAGAGTCACCCTAAGTATTGTGTAGTGGGTTTGCCGCATGGATGAAGGACAAAGACCGGCATAGTGCAAAGCACGCTTTATTTGGCACACAACAAGAACAACCAACTAACGGCCGGCAGGCCAACTATATACATCCTTGGGGACACGCCCCTGGGCCCCATTGGTGGGTTTGAATCTCCCGCCACGGTGCCCATTGGTTCCCCAGTGGAGGGACTAGGAGCCTAGTCCCTACTGTTCTTCTAGAGTCAAGCTCTGGCTGTTCGCTGTCTCCCCAGTGGCGGTCAGCATACACAACACTAAGTCAGCTGTGACCTGATGACCCTTCACATGCACAAAAACGAGATGGGAGTTTTCGGCTGGAAGCCTCAGAGACGAGACATTTGAAAGCCCTGTTCGTTTCAGCATGGCTGCCACAGCCAACACTTGTTTGGAAGCCCTAAAAACTTGTTCTTTCACTCAGTGTAGCATCTTAAATCTCAGGGTTGCCAAGTCTTTGCAGTTGCTGCAGCGGGGGACTCCCGGGCGGCGACTGGAGCGTGCGCTGCACGCACGTCACCCGGAAGTGACGTTAGGACGCCGGGCACGCTGGGGGCGGGGCCACGACCCTCGGAGGGAAAACCATAGAGTTTTCCCTCTGATGGTCGTGGCCCCGCCCCCAGCGTGCTCAGCGTCCTAATGTCACTTCCTGGTGATGCGCACATCGGGGCTGGGTTCCCCCCACAGGGCCCGATCCGCCGGCAGTGGGTAACGGGCCTCTGGGGCGGGGGTTTCCCTGCCCCCCGGGGGGACTTGGCAGCCCTATTAAATCTTCTTGGAAGAAGCAGGAACATTTCAAAGATTAACACCATTTTGCAATGACTTACCCAGATTGAATTGCAATTAACACACACACACACACACACACACACACACACAGACCCTTTGTCGTGATCTGGACGGCACCGGCTGGCCCAATCTCCTCAGATCTCAGAAGTAAAGCAAGGTCGGCCCTGGTCCATACTTGGATGGGAGGCCACCAAGGAGGTCCGGGGTCGCTCTGCAGAGGCAGGCAAGGGCCAAACACATCTGAACGACTCTCACCTTGAAAACCCTACGGGGTTGCCATAGTCGACTGCAACCCGATGCCACCACCTCACTCTTTGGAGCTGCTTCGGCTTATCTTTGGAAATGGTTGCGTTCTTCCTTTCAGTTTTTGCAGAGTTACACTGTGCTGGATTCTGAGGGAGTCAATAAATGCTGCTGTGGTTTCCAGAATCATAAATAGCTCACAAGGACACAAATGTGATTACGATCCAAGAAGATCTATCGCTTCATTTTCCCATCTGTGGAAACAAACCTCGATGCTTTTGATTGTTGTTTGCTGGCGGACTTTAAATGAAATGAAGTGTAGAATTTAGTCTTCCTACCAAACGTCAAATAGCGAATCGTTGGATTGATTGGTGTAGTGCGAGAGTTTGCAAATCATGGCCAGGAGAATTCCAGAATTAAATCCATAATTAAGATCATGTTGGGCTCGTTAGGATGATTGTCTTCCAGAAAGCATTCACCAAATAGGGATTCTAACAAAATAGTGTGTAAAAAGGAATCGTTTTGGGTGACTAGGTAAGAACCAAAATGACACTACGGCTGCTTTGTATAGGCCCATAAGTTAAAATGGAATAAGGGCGTGTCTCCATCCTGCCCACCTTATAGCCTGGCTATCCTTTCCCCCTTCTGGTCTCCTTCCCTGCCAGGTCTCTTTTGTGCTGTGGGCGGGGCCTGTGAGGTCACAGAGAGTGGGTGTGGCCTGCCAGGGAGTGTCATCAGCTTAGCTGTCTTGTTTTCGTTTCATTTTTAAGCCAAACACAAGGGACCACAAGTGTATGAAATATACAGAGATGAAAAACCATTAGACAATAGTCTATTGCAACATAATCACAGGCCCTGGTCACATGGGAGGACGAGTTGAAGGCGCATCAAACGGGAGCAATCATACCGCAACATCTGGGAAGCGTCATGCACCCGTCCGGGATCTGTCCCTTCAGCCCGAAAACGCGCATTGAAAAGGTACTGGCAACAGAGCACTACCTTCCGAATGACATGTGGCAACTCCAGGCGTCTGATCGGGGAAGCGCTGGTAGCCCTTTGCAGCCAGCGCCATTCCCCGTCCCACGCACATGCACAAATGCGCAATGTCCATTTTTCCGTGCTACGTCTGATCGTCTGCTGAAGCCCAGAGCACAGAGCCACGGGGGCGCGTTGGATTGAGCTACCGTGGTTCTTTTTGCTCCGGCTCTAATTTGCCTCCGTTCAGTGGAGCACTATCCCACTCATGTGACCGGGGCCACAGTAAAACAATTAATAGAGAGGAATTAGTGGTCACAATTCCAAAACACTAGTAACAAATTCAAAGAATAGTTGACAAAATGTGATATAACAATCTTTTCAATAGTGAAGAAAGAATCCAACAGGCGACTCCTCTGTATCCCAAGAATGTTCTAAAGACCTCAAAGTCCACCAAAAAAGGCAGAGGATGTCCCAAAGATAAATCTGTAGCCAAAAACGCCCTTCCTAGGTATGCCAGACTTCTCAAAGCCTTCTTCCTCAGTTACACGGCTGAAAAGCAGAACCTGATTTCCACAATAATCTAGGTACAGCTCATGTCTCAAATGAAGACATGAGCTGTGCCTAGATTACTGTGATTATGTCGCAATAGACTATTGCCTAATGGCAACTTGTGAAATTTATGAATGCTTTGATGGTCTACCCTTGCGTTTTTCATCTCTGTTTTTTAAAGCACTGCATAACTTGGGGGGCCACCTTGACCTGGGTGGCCCGGCCTAGCCCCATCTTGTCATATCTTGGAAGCTAAGCAGGGCTGGCCCTGGTTTGTACTTGGGTGGGAGGACGCCAAGGAAGTCCAGGAAGGCAGTGGGCAAAACCACCTCTGTTAGTTTCTCGCCTTGAAAACCCCATAAGGGATCGCCACCAGTCAGCCGTGACTTGATGGCCCTTTCAGTCCCCGCCACCGTCTCACCGTGGAGACATTTGTCTTCTCCCACGGAGACCACCTGCCTGCCTGCCTGCCTTTGGCCACTGGGATCCGTTTGTATCCGAGCTGGTGAAGAACAGAGAGATGAAGAAGAGAGATGAGGAGGAAGACGGGAAATCATTGGAGCGTACTGGGAAAACTCCGAAAAATAAAATAAATTCTTTAAAAGTAAATGAAATGTAAAAAGAAATCAAAAGACAGGTAACGATAGCAGTGGACAGTGTTCCCTCTAAGCTGAGTTAGTGTGAGCTAGCTCACAGTTTTTTAGCCTCCGGCTCACAGATTTTTGTCTTCACTCAGGGAGGATGGGCTCCAGAGCAAACTGATTTATGCAGGAGCCAAATTGCTTGCTCACAACTTTAATGCCAGCAGCTCACAAAGCAGAACTTTTGCTCACAAGACTCCACAGCTTAGAGGCTGTGACACATAATTTCGGACTTCAGTAGGTGTGATCCGTTGCTCCTTTTACTCCTGATGCTAAAAGTGACCACTCCGGGTCACATGCGGCATACTTCCAAGTACTTCCACAGCTGCTAATCATCAATGAGAAATAGCTGTCTGGGGTTGAATTTGTTACCATCGCAGGCATTTCTCAGCCTTAATGGGGAAGGGGGAAACACAACGATTGAAGCCCATCAAGTTCCCCGGCAAAATTTCTCACTGAATTCAAGCAGGAATCTAATTATACAAATTGTTTTGGCATGTTTTTAATAAATGCGCTTGCGTGCCATGCGCCATGGGCCTTATTTGCGAGAATGAGCAACGATTTATATGATGCGGGGATAAGATTCCCCAGGCCACGAGTCATTATGATACTCCATAAAGTTCCCAGTGGGACCCTTTCCCCCCAATGGGCTGATCCGGACCTTACATGGTCTCGCTCTGGCACCACCACCCCCAGTCAGTTTTATTTTGGGTCTCATTTTGTGTTCCTGTTGCCACTTCCGAGCACATGGCGATCGAGTTGGAGCACTGCCCAGCTCATGTTTGGGCACACACTGTATGGAGTGGCGATGCACTCAGAGAACAAGACATTTTGTTTCTCAAAGGGACAGAAATACATGGCGGTCAAGGGGGCTTGCTGTCAGGCTCCCCACAGCATCAAGGCAGTACACTCTTGTAGAAAGGGGTTACTTTATTTGAAGCTATAGGTGAATGTACAGGATCACTGTTAGGTATGAGAGGGAATCAAAGAGCATGGCATGTTCTAGTACATTCAAACAGCTGAGGCCCAATTGCGGGACTTCCCCCGCGCGCCATCGGGCCTGGGAGCAAAACGCTTCTAGGCAGCATAACATATCTCCTTCCCACGGCCGAGCCGTGAGAGTGTCCAAGCAACTATCTAGCAGCGAACCACCTGTGGCCTTGAGAGATATACATGTTCCAGCAGTGAAGCAATTAAGCGCATCAACACATCTACAAATGAAAAGGCAAGCGAGCATGCACATACATAGGAACACTAGAAGGGAAGAATTGGCAGCTTGCTGACACTTGCATATTAATTGCCAAGATTTCAGGGCATGGGGAAACGACACTTTCAGCTTCTGCGGCTGAATGAGCCAGGTGGTCTACTGAAGTATGTTCTGAAGTGAAATGATATCGTTTCAGTGGAACTCAGACAGAGAGGAGCCTGCCCGAAGTCTCCACTGATGGAAGAATTTAACAACATAAAAAACAACAACAACCTAGAAGAGCCCTGCTGGGTCAGACCAGTGAGGGTCCATCCAGTCCAGCATCCTATCTCCCTCAGTGGCCAACCAGTTCCTCTGGAGGGCCAACAACAGGGCAGAGAGGCCAAGGCCTTTCCCTGAGGTTGCCTCGGCACTGGGATTCAGAGGATTTGTGCCTCTGCGAATTATGGAGGTTCCCCTCAGCCACCATGGCTAAAAGACATTGATAGTCCTCTCCTCCATGAATATATCCAGAAGTCATTTTGGGGGGGATCGCAGTTCCCCCGGGTGAGGTACGGGGGGTGGGGCACATGACGAAGCCCCGCCCCCTGCTTCCGGCCTCCCCGCTTCCGGCCCTCATTCAGCCAGGAGGAGGCAGGAGAAGAGGGAGGGTAAGTTGTTTCCTCCCTGCCTCTTCCCACCCCTGTCTGCCTGGGGCCAGGGAGGGCCTTTCCGGGGCTTCCTCGCACTCCCGCTGGCATTGCAGGTCCACCGCCGGGCCCCTCATGGGGCTCGGCAGTGGAGCTGCAAGGCCGCCGGCAGCGGCCGGGACCGTTGGGGGTGGGGTGTGTGGCCTTATGACACACTTCCGGTGATGTCAGGGGGTGTGGCCTTATGACACACTTCCCATGATGTCAGGGGGTGTGGCCTTATGACACACTTCCGGTGATGTCAGGGTGTGTGACATATGCTAATGAGTTATGCTAATGAGTTCCCCTAGCTCTTTTTCTATGAAACGACCCCTGAATATATCTATAAGAACATCAGAACAGCCCTGCTGGATCAGAACAGTGGTCCATCTAGTCCAGCATCCTGCCTCATACAGCAGCCAACCAGTTCCTCTGGAGGGCCAACATCAGGGTGTAGAGGACAAGGTGTAGTGGTTAAGTGCGCAGACTCTAATCTGGGAGAACCGGGTTTAATTCCCCACTCCTCCACTTGCACCTGGCTGGATGACCTTGGGCAAGCCATAGTTCTGATAAGAGCTGTCCTTGAAAAAGAGCAGTTTGTGTCAGAGTTCTCTCAGCCCCACCCACCTTGCAGGGTGTCTGTTCTGGGGAGGGGAAAGGAAAGGAGTCTGTAAGCCGCTCTGAGACACCTTTGGGTAGTGAAGGGCCATGGGGTATACATCCAATCTCTTCTTCTTCTGCTTTTTAGGAATCTGCCAGTGACGAACAGTCAGAACCTCAGTAACCAACTCCTTGCCCGGATGGCATGAATTTAGAAACACGCTCTGGATTTTATATTCTGGAATGGCCGGAAACCTTCTGATCTGACAGCTTTGCTGGCACCTTGCCAGGCCGCCCTGAGATGTCTGCTTGGAAATAGATCAGAAAGCAGATGAGGTCGGGAGAACGGCCGGCCCTTGCAGCATGAGTCCTGCTTCAGAAATGGAACCTGTCAGACGAACCCCCGAAACGAGGCCACTCCCGTCGGGCTTCAGTCAGGGCTCCTCCGAGTATTGAGGACCTCCACCCAGAGCCCAGAAGTAGAGGGGTTTATGTGTCAGGACTGCGTTTGTGCAGATTACGGATGGGTTCTGGAACCTGGAGCAGCAGGGAGGCCCATCCGATGTGCAGTGACGTGTCGCCATCACTGACCACGTGACCCGGAAATGACGTTATCACTTCTGGGACGTCAGGGGCCAATGCTCCCTCTGAGATGTGGAGTCTTGGGAGCAAAAGTTCTACTTTGTGAGCGGCTGGCATTAAAGTTGTGAGCAGGGGTCATTTCCTGCAGGAGCGCACATGAGCAGAGCTCCGGCAGTAAAGAGCCCAGGGGGCGGGCACATGCAACAAGCCCCACCCCCTGCTCCCAACAGCCCTCAGTCAGAGCAAGAAGCAGCCAGGTAAGTTGCAGAGCTGCCCCGCCCCCCAGCCCGCCTTCAGGTACAAGCTCTCCCTCCTCTGCGAGGGCAGATCTGCACGTTCCCCCCCAATCCAAAAGAGTCCAGTGGAGCCTGAGCGGTAGGTGTTGCCTTCTGAAACACTTCCGGTGATGTCAGGGGGTGTGGCATATGCAAATGAGTTATGCTAATGAGTTATGCTAATGAGTTCCTGCACCTCCTTTTCTACAAAATGACCCCTGGTTGTGAGCGAGCAATTTGACTCCTGCATAAATTAGTTTGCTCTGGAGCCCTCCTTCCTGAGTGAAGACAAAAATGTGTGAGCTCACACTAACTCAGCTGAGAGGGAACACTGCCTGTGAGTGACAGCCCTCTCCTCCAGACTGAACTGAGTCCACACAGATGACCGTGACTCCTTTCTCTCTCTGTGTGTGTGTTTAGGTTTTGCCCGGATATATAGAATTATTTTTTCCCTCTCTCTTTGCAGCTGGCACAACTAGAATGATAAAAGGGTTGGAACACTTTCCCTATGAAGAAAGGTTAAAGCGCTTAGGGCTCTTTAGCTTGGAGAAACGACGGCTGAGGGGTGACATGATTGAGGTTTATAAGATTATGCATGGGAAAGAGCAGGTAGAGAAAGAGGTACTTTTCTCCCTTTCTCACCATACAAGAACTCGTGGGCACTCCATGAAATTGCTGAGCGGTCGGGTTAGAACGGATAAAAGGAAGTACTTCTTCACCCAAAGAGTGATTAACACATGGAATTCACTGCCACAGGAAGTGGTGGCAGCTACAAGCATGGACGGCTTCAAAAGGGAATTAGATAAGCATATGGAGCAGAGGTCCATCAGTGGCTATTAGCCACAAGGTATAGTGTTCAGGCTGGGGCAAGTAATGCTCTGCATTCTTGGTGCTTGGGGCGGGGGCAACAGTGGGAGGGCTTCTAGTGTCCTGGCCCCACTGCTAGACCTCCTGATGGCACCTGATATTTTTGGCCACTGTGTGACACAGAGTGTTGGACTGGCTGGGCCATTGGCTTGATCCAACACTGGCTTCTCTGATGTTGTTATGGATAAACATATGGAGCAGAGGTCCATCAGTGTCTATTAGCCACAAGGCAGAGAAAGGACCTCTCAGTCTGGCGCAAGGGATGCTCTGTATTCTTGGTGCTTGGGGGGGTAGACGCACAGAATTGCTTGTCACCTTATTCAGATGTACTTAGGGTTGTCAACTCTGGGTTGGGAAATTCCTGCAGATGTTGGGGTTGGAGTTTGAGGAAGGTGGGGGTTGGGGAGGGGAGGGAGGGACTCCAGTGGGGTATATAATGCCATCGAATCTGTCCTCTGGTGTAGTCATTTCCTCCAGGGGAACTGGTCCCTGCAGTCTGGAGATGAACTGTAATAGCGGCAGGTCCCCAGGTCCCACCTGGAGGTTGGTAACCCAGATCAATTGACAAAGTAACAGCGTGCAGACGGAGAGAAAGGGATGCACAAAAAGTGGTTTGCCTGTTTTCATTTAACTGGCTTTTGAAACGGTGCCCAAAGAAATACTTTAGGGCTGTGTCTTGTGCAATGCCCACTCTAATCTGTGGAGCCTTGTGAGCAAAAATGCTGCTTTGTCAGCTACTGGCATTAAAGTTGTGAGCGGGCGACTTGGCTGCTGCATAGATTAGTTTGCTCTGGGGCCATCCTTCCTGAGCAGAGACAGAAATTGCAAGCCGGAGGCTAAAAACTGACTCAGTTTAGAGGGAACAATGGTCTTGTGCATGCAGGAAAGATACCTGGAATGGGATGGATCCAACCTTCCTCCAAGGAGTTTTTCCCCCAGCATAAGTAAACATCCTTCACCTGGAATGCTTCAAACTTCACTCAGTGGAAGCAATGTTCCCTCTAAGCTGTGGAGTCTCATGAGCAAAAATTCTACTTTGTGAGCTACTGGCACTAAAGCTGTGAGCCCTCCTTCCTAAGCTGAGACAGAAATGGGTGAGCTAGAGGCTAAAAAACTGTGAGCTAGCTCACACTAACTCAGCTTAGAGGGTACACTGGTGGAGAGGTAGGGTAGGGTAGGATTGACCATCATGTAAGCTCTCCCTTAGTACAGGCAGATGATGAAGAGTAATTTTAGTACTTCCGCTTATGCAGAATCCCCCATGAGATCCAACCCATCGCATGGATTTCACTGCATAAACAGGGTCCAGCACAAAGAAACATTAAGTGCTCTGGGAATACGTTCAGGGTGAGTTGTAATTCATTAGCGTCATAACTCATGATGGCCCGTGGCTTAGCGGTAGAGCATCTGCTTAGTATGCAGAAGGTCCCAATCTCAATCCCCGGCATCTCCAGTTGAAAGGGCCAGGTAGTTGGTGGTGGGGAAAACCTCCACCTGAGACCCCAGAGGCCTGTCAAGAGGGGCTGTGGCTCAGTGGCAGAGCCTCTGCTCGGCATGCAGAAGGTCCCAGGTACAATCCCCGGCACCTCCAGTTAAAAAGGACCAGGCAGGAGGGGATGGGAAAGACCTCCGCCTGAGACCCTGGAGAGCTGTAAAGAAGAGGGGCTGTGGCTCAGTGGAAGAGTCTCTGCTTGGCATGCAGATGCCGGGGATTGAGATTGAGATTGTCCCAGGTTCAGTCCCCGGGAGCATCTCCAGTTAAAAAGGACCAGGGGAGTAGGTGATGGGAAAGACCTCCGCCTGAGACCCTGGAGAGCTGCTGCTAGTCTGAGTGGACAGCACTGACATTGATGGACTGATTCAGAGATGCTGGTTGGACTGTCTACTTTCAGTGAGAGCTGTTCTACCGGAGACACGGCCACCCCCTAAAACGTCAAGGTGTGAATGTCCAGTTGCGGGAAAGCGTTCATTGAGCAAACCGTGCAGAGTAACATATAGCAACTTCAAGGCGGCACAGGGAGGTCTCCAGCTATTACAGTCGCTCTCCAGATGATCAAGATCAGTTCCCCTGGAGAAAATGGCTCTTTTGGTGTGGCATACCCTGATGAGGCCCCTCCCCTCCCCAAACCCCGCCCCTCCTCAGGCTCCACCCCCCAAATCCCCCAGGTATTTCCCAACCCAGAGCTGGCAACCCTACCGTTAACAGGCATAGTAGTCCTTTTAGAAAACGACTGGCCATTGCAAAGCTCAGCTGGAAAATATTTGGTCCACCCGCTCCTCTCCCTGCCCTTTAAAAAAAAGAATTCCCCTTTCTTAAAATGTGCCGTCTGCTTCCGTAAAGCCCAAACCACTCTGAACAAAGTGATGGTGGTTTCCTTCCCGCTGTGATTCTACCCATTAATCATATTCCACTTTGGCTTGGAAACAAGATGTGGAGGTCGATATAAATCAGGTGAATCTGTGTGGATAATTATAGTTTATGGGCTAACTAGAGTGGATGTGAACAAGCTTAAATGCTACCGGAACGTTCCATGTGGCTTTTCCTGCACTTTGTTTTGCCTTCTCAACCTATCAATGCCATTTCTGCTGAGAAGGGGCGGTCTTAGCCAATGGTCAACAGGGGGCACCTGTCCCCGGCCCCATGCTGGAAGGGCCCCGCGCTCCCCACGGACCTCCTCCACCCCCTGCAGGAGGGTAGGAAAAAAGGCACAGCAGGCCCCTACTGCCACTCATGCCCACCCCGTCTGAAGCTCAGCAGCGGCTGCGGCTTCTGAACTGCCCACATGTGGTGGAGGCGGGGCCTGCTCCTTGATTGGTCTACTCAGGGTGGCCAGCAGTCAGGTGGCAGTGGGACTTTTGTCCATTCAGTGAAATTGCCGAGGAGTCGGGTTAGAACGGATAAAAGGAAGACCTTCTTCACCCAAAGAGTGATTAATGTATGGAATTCACTGCTGCAGGAGGTGGTGGCGGCTACAAGCATGGACAGCTTCAGGAGGGAATTAGATAAGCATCTGGAGCAGAGGTCCATCAGTGGCTCTTAGCCACAAAGGATAAGTAGGAAGTCTCAGTTTGGGGCAAGTGATGCTCTGTGTTCTTGGTGCTTGGGGGGGCAACAGTGGGAGGGCTTCTAATGTCCTGGCACCCCTGCTGGACCTCCTGAAGGCACCTGGTATTTTTGGCCACTGTGTGACACAGAGTGTCGGACTGGATGGGCTATTGGCCTGATCCAACATTGGCTTCTCTTATGTTCTTATGTCTGGGGCAAGTGATGCTCTGTGTTCTTGGTGCTTGGGGGTGGGGGCAAGAGTGGTAGGGCTTCTGGAGATCTGGCCCCACTGCTGGATCTCCTGATGGCACCTGGTATTTTTGGCCACTGTGTGACACAGAGTGTTGGACTAGATGGGCCACTGGCCTGATCCAACATTGGCTTCTCTTATGTTCTTATGTCTGGCGGCACCTGATATTTTTGGCCATTGTGTGACACAGAGTGTTCGATTGATGGGCCATTGGCCTGGTCCAACATTGGCTTCCCTTATATTCTTATGTTCTTATCACTAAGACTGTCCCTGCTACTGAGTCCCAGAGCCATGAAACTGTAGGGTCATAAGGGGTCTTGTAGACACGTCCAACCCCTGTTCAGTATGGGAGGGCCAGAGCTATAGAGCACCAGCAGGTGGCTGTCAGAATCTGACCACCCTGAGGGAGACCCCACCATGAACATCAGCAGATTGTTGGTACACTGAGCTCACTTTTCTTTACTGGGGATAGGGTCACCAGCTCTGGGTTGGGAAACACTTGGAGTTTTGGGGGGTGGGGTCCAAGAATGGAAAGGTTTGGGGAGGGGAGGGCCCCCCAGCATGGTACCATGCCATAGCATCCACCCTTCAAAGCAGCCATTTTCTCCAGGTGAACTGATCTTGGACACCTGAAGATCAACCGTTATAGAGGGAGATCTCCAGGTATCACCTTGGAGGTTCGCATTCCTAACTGAGAGAGGGTCTGAAATTAAAAGCAGCAGTGGTATGTGAACAGGGAATATCCTCTCCTTAACCTTCTGGGATGGTTCTGTATCCATGTACCCTTTTTTCTTTCAAAGTTAGCCTCTTGAACCCTTTTATAAATATAAGAACATAAGAGAAGCCAATGTTGCATCAGGCCCATGGCCTATCCAGTCCAACACTCTGTGTCACACAGTGGCCAGAAATACCAGGTGCCATCAGGAGGTCCAGCAGTGGGGCCGGGACACTAGAAGCCCTCCCACTGTTGCCCCCCCCCAAGCACCAAGAATACAGAGCATCACTCTCACAGACACAAGAACATAAGTGAAGCCATGTTGGATCAGGCCAATGGCCCATATAGTCCAACACTCTGTGTCACACAGTGGCCAAAACCCAGGGTCCATCAGGAGGTCTACCAGTGGGACCGGAAATTCAGAAGCCCTCCCACTGTGCCCCCCCCCCCCGGAACCAAGAATACAGAGCATCACTGCCCCAGATAGAGTCTTCCTATGTTCTCTTACATTCTTATGTTCTCCCAGAATTTCAGCTGATCTCAAGACAACAGAGATCACTTCCTCTGGAAAAAAGGTACCTTCCAAAGGGGAGCTCTATGTGATCACATCTCCCTCTGAGACCCCTCCCCTCTGAGACCCCTCCCCTAGCACTGTCTTCAAATCTCCAGGAATTTTGCAAGCCTGAGTTGGCAACCTTACTTCAAACATATGTCCTCCTCAAGGCTTGGATATACAATAGAAAAGGCCATGTTTCTAAGCAAAGATGGCCCTGCTGCACAGAATGAGGCAGGGCCATAATTATTCATAGAGGATAGGTCTGTCAGTGACGACTAGCCATAGTGACTGGAAGGAGCCTTCACATTCAGAAGCATACCAGTGCCAGGAGCTGACATCAGGAGAAGGCCTCAGCCGTTATGCCCTGTTGTTGGGCCTCCAGGGGAACTGGTTGGCCACTGTGTGAGAGAAGAAGCTAGACTAGATGGACCACTGCTCTGATCCAGCAGGGCTCTTCTGAAGTTCTTCTGTTCTTAGTGCCAGAGGAGGGCCTCAGTCATTATGCCCTGTTGTTGGCCCTTCAAGCGGAACTGGTTGGCCACTGTGTGCGAGAAGAAGCTAGACTAGATGGACCACTGGTCTGATCCAGCAGGGCTCTTCTGAAGTTCTTCTGTTCTTAGTGCCAGAGGAGGGCCTCAGTCATTATGCCCTGTTGTTGGCCCTTTAAGCGGAACTGGTTGGCCACTGTGTGCGAGAAGAAGCTAGACTAGATGGACCACTGGTCTGATCCAGCAGGGCTCTTCTTATGTTTTTATGAAGGCCTCAGCTTCTATACTGTGTTGTTGGCCCTCCAGAGGAACTGGTTGGCCACTGTGTGAGACAGGAGGCTGGACTAGATGGACCACTGGTCTGATCCATTCGGGCTCTTCATATGTTCTTCTGTTCTTAATAACAGAGGAGGGCCTTGGCCTCTATGCCCTGTCGTTGGCCATCCAGGAAAACTGGTTGGCCCACTGTGTGAGACAAGGTGCTGGACTAGATGGACCCTCGCTGCTCTGATCCAGCAGGGCTCTTCTGATGTTCTTATTATGCAGAAGGCTTTAAAAATCAGTGCATTTCCAGTCTCTGCATGGGCATGCCAGATGAAGGAAAACAGAGACCGAGGATCACATTGGGAACATCTGGCCCTCCACATCTTTGGCTGCGGAGTCACAAAAGCGATAGATTCCTGAGAGGACTCACAGCTGTCCAAGGATCCCACAGCTTTCCCAGGCTTGGCATAAAGGGAAACAAACTCTGCCTTCTACAACTGAGACTTGGAGAATGTCATCAGACAAATCTTCAGAAATGTGAAACTGCTTTCGAGACTCTGGGGTGTCCTTTCTTTTGATGAGGCCCTCTGACAGAAAGACCACCTTTGGCCTAGTCGAATTTAGAGAAATAAAATACAGCCCTTATTAAGGTCACAGGCAGAAGCCGAGCGGAGGAACTGAGCACAGGAAACCCAATATTTATGTTACATGACAAGTATATCAGAACGATAGATCTTTTTTTTCTTTTTGGTATTGGGGAGTCAAGCAGTATTTTTGTATAAGATTCCACTATAAAGATGGTTTTTTGGCATTAAACCAGATGTGTTGGCTTTACACAATCAGATTTCGTGTGATTTTTTTTTAAGAAAGCCTCTTATTAGATGTATTTCTTTTGTGAGTATTTGTGTGTGTTTGTGTACTTGTGAGCCTGGAAGTCATGGTGACGTCTGGTGATCTCTACTGGGGGCTTGTGGGTCTGATTGGAGTCAGTCATCATTTGGACATTGACTTGGCACTCATGAGTTGTCAGTCAGGAGGAGTGTGTGTGTGTGTGTGTGTGTCAGTCTGAGGGAAACAGGCAAGTCACTTGAGAAATGAAAGGACACAGCTCCTAGCCTTTGCTGTACACCAGCACAACTGAGGAAAAGTTCAGAAATCAGAACTCAGCGTCTAAGTGTCAGCACTAGCTGGATTCCATTTGCTCACAGTACATAAGAACATAAGAGATGCCAATGTTGGATCAGGCCAAAGGCCCATCCAGTCCAACACTCTGTGTCTCACAGTGGCCAGAAGTACCAGGTCCCATCAGGAGGTCCAGCAGTGGGGCCAGGACACTAGAAGTCCTCCCACTGTTGCTGTCAGCAAGCTGCCATAAGGTGGTGTGTTCTCTTATACATGTTATATTGTGCTCTGTCCATTCCCCCCCCCCCCCCTAATCACCTTGTTTGGTTGTTTACTTTCTTTTCTTTCTGCGGAACTGCTCAAGGTCAACCAGCTGGAAGTGGGATGGAGTTATGGCGTTGCTTTGCTTATTATGTATCTGAACTTGTGAGAACTGAACTTGTGTTTATGTTGTAGAACCGTTGTGTTCCCAAGGAATTGAGCGCTAGTTTGATCTGCATTCCCGCCAGCGGGAATTGGACTCATTGGTCCTAACCTAGTTCAAGTTCCTTTATTATGTTACCCTTTGGGGTCTGTAGTCATTCCTAACAATTCATGTGTTCCTGAGCTAACCATTGCTTTATAATAAATTTGACTTTGTTCTTCAAACGTGGATTTATTTCGAATGCATGGGGAATCGGACAGTTGCCCCCCCCTCCAAGCACCAAAAGTACAGAGCATCCCTTGCCCCAGACCGAGAGTTCCTACCTATACCTTGTGGCTCCATATGTTTATCCAATTCCCTCCTAAAGCTTCCATGTTTGTAGCCGCCACCATGTCCTGTGGCAGTGAGTTGGGTAGTCCAGAAACTCCAGAACTGGAGTTTAGGTTTGCCAGAAGGGGCTGGGCAATTGGTGGAAAACTGTCAGCCCACCCAGAAAAAGGTTATCGCTCCTAGGGAAAGGAGGAGATTCCTTACCCAGTTATTCAGAGGGGTCAACTCAGAAGGGACCTCTGCTTTGAGAAGTGAAAAGGGAAACAGTCTTAGACTCCTCAAGAGCACAGAGAGGGAAAGTTATAATCCTAAAGGGGAAGTATTGATGTACAGGAAGAAAGTTCTAACTTCCAGGAAACGAAGATATTTTTATGAAAGTTTATTAAGACGCATTGTTGCTGAAAGAAATCTACAAGACAAACCAATCTCTCACAGTACAGAACTCTTGAATTTAAGCTTCAATTGTACTCCGTTGCCTGTTCAAGATATCCTAGTTTTCTAAAAAGAAAAGAGGGGGGGAATGGACTGAGCGAATAGTGATGTTTTCCTTTGATGTACTTGAAAATAAGCAAGAGGTTTTGTTTCCCTGGAGCGCATTTTAAAAACTTTACTAAAAATAAAAAAACAAGATGTCGGAGCTGGGTAAAGACAAGCGGGGGAGAAGGGAGGGACTTCCGTCTGGGCGTTTGTGTCAACGTGAGTGCCGGCTGTTTAATATTTGGACTGTGTATGGCTATGAATCCAACGGGGATTGTGAAGGAAAAGAAAAGCTTGAATTGTGACAGCGAAAAGTGCCTCATGAGCGCTTATAAAAGTCAACAATTGAAGAGGAGAATCCAGCGAAGGGACTGGGAGCGGATAAAAGCGAAATTGAAATTAATACCATTCTCAAAGCTGGAGATCTCCGGGCATGGCATGAAAGGAAGACGGCTTACAGCACAGGAACTGAAAGAGTTAACAGCGACCCGAAGGAGGAGGGGAAGAAGCCGGAGGCAAGAGAAAAACAGAGGAAGCCCCTCCCGTCACTGAGAGTGGAAAAGTAACCAGCGCGTTAAAGAAGCGGTTCTGAATGTGCCCTGAAGAGACTTTTTAACAGAAATTCAAAGGAACATTACTAACAAATTAACATAGAAAGTAACTGGAATGGAAAAAAGATGTTTGACAACACGCAGAAGAAGCCTTTGATGATTGGACATTACTAATAGTTTAATCTAACAGTTAATACATCACTCAGCTTTCTCTTCCTCCCACTATATACCCTCCTTATCTTTCTTTTTAAGCGAAACTCCTCCCCTTTTTAGGGGAGTCAATAAAATCTTTATACAAAAAAAAAAAGATATCCTAGTTTTCTTTTAAAGAACAGCAGTTACCTCAACTCATCGTCCCCTGCCCTATTCCTGAACCAGCTGTGCCTGTTCAATAAAAGCAACCTGTGTGTTTCAACTTTACTTTCTATCAAGTGCCATTTCCAAAAGGGTTATATTAGAGGGCTCCTGCTGAGTTAGAATAAAACTCTGGCCTGGGCAAAAGCCAGATAACGTCTTTAACACCGTTTGGGTGGGACACAAAGAGAGTTATAAGTTTATAATTCAAACACACTACTAAGAGGCTGCTCAGTCAGAGGGGTGAACAGTGTTTTGGCGGGAAAATCTGCCTCACCGAGGAGAAGGAGCCAGGGTCCGTCATAACTGCCAAATCACACTGCTGGGCAGGGGTCATTTAGTAGAAAAAGAGGTGCAGGAGCTCATTAGCATAACTCATTAGCATAACTTATTTACATATGCCACACCCCCTGACATCACTGGAAGTGTGTCGGAAGGCAACACCCACTGCAACTTACCTGGCTGCTTCTTGCTCTGACTGAGGGCTGCTGGGAGCAGGGGGTGGGGCTTGTTGCATGTGCCCGCCCCCTGGGCTCTTTACTGCCAGAGCTCCGCTCCTGTGCACTCCCGCAGGAAATGACCCCTGCTGCTGGGTCATATTAAGCTTATGGTCTCCTAGAACCCCCCAGTTCTTTTCACAGGTGTTACTACCCAGCCAGGTTTCACCCATACAAAATTTGTGTTTATTACCCAGGTTACACTCATCCCTAGTAAACTTCATATTATTTGCCTGGACCCAATCCTCCATCTTTCCAGGTCCAGCGGCATCCTCACTCTATCCTCCAAGGTATTAACTGCCCCACCCAGTTTCGTATCATCCACAAACCTGAAATTCGAATGAAAACAAATAATAAGAAGGAAGAAACCGATGCTATTCTTGGGCTTGTTCACAGTGTTTCCTCGTGTCGTGTTTCACCTTTAACGGCCGACAAGACTGTGATCGCACACCATCCATCTGAAATTCAGCTGAGGTGATCCGTTGGGTGAGGGGTACAATCACCGAAAAGGTGACGCAAATTGGACATTTACAGTCAGAAATGTGTTTCCCTTTGAAACCAAAGGAAACAAAAAAAATAATAAAACTATCTGGTTAATAACAAACCGAATGAAAGGCAGTGAAGGTTCCAAATGAGAATTCAAAACAAAGCAAAAAAAACCCCCAACCCCCAAAACCCCTGTCTATTCCCAATCCCTTGCAAGATATATTCCATTTTGATCTTTTATATACATAGGCCATCTCTAGGGAAGCTATCCTAACTGAGTTATAGCCTGAGAAGTCCAATGAAGTTAGTAGATTTAGAAGGGCATAACTCTTCTTAGGAGTGCACTGTTACTTCTGCAACTGTAGCTTGCCTTTTGGTATGTTCCTATATTCTAAGTGAGCTGCGGTGGCTCAAGTGGTTAAGACGCTGAACTGCAGGCTGTGGAAGGTCAGTAGTTCAGCAGTTCGAGACCCGGTGCCGCATGATGGAGTGAGCTCCCATCGCTAGTTCCAGCTCCTGCCAACCTAGGAGTTCGAAAGCAAGAATTTGCAAGTAGATAAATAGGTACCACTTCGGTGGGAAGGTAACGGCGTTCCGTGGGCCTCGGTGTTTAGTCATGCCGGCCACATGACCACGGAAACGTCTTCGGACAGCGCTGGCTCTTCGGCTTTGAAACGGAGATGAGCACTGCAACCCTAGAGTCGGCCTCGACTGGCTTTCGAGCAAGGGAACCTTTACCTTTACCTATATTCTAATCCATCTAGTCCCTCTGCAGTTTTTATCCTTAACTATCTTTGATAATCTAGAAAATAAACGTGTCCTTCTCAAGCAGGCTGTGCCCATGAAAGAAGAGCCCTGTCGTATGAGCACAGAATATCAATGGCGTCCTAAAATTCCACATTACAGATACCACAGGCCATTAAACATTGGAAGAGTCTGCCAGTTTGGTCTAGTGGTTAAGTGCACAGACTCTAATCTGGGAGAACAGGGTTTGATTCCCCACTCCTCCACTTGCAGCTACTGGATTACCTTGGGCAAGCCATAGTCCTGTCAGAGCTCCCCTTGAAAAAGAGCAGTTCTCTCAGAGCTCTCTCAGCCCTGCGTACCTCACAGGGTGTCTGTTGTGGGGAGGGGAAAGGAAAGGAGTTTGTGAGCCACTCTGAGACTCCAAGTGAAGGGTGGGGTATAAATACAATATCTTCTTCTTCCTCCTCTTCTTCTTTCTCTTCCTCTTCTTCCTCTTCTTCCTCTTCTTCCTCTTCTTCCTCTTCTTCTTCTTCTTCTTCTTCTTCTTCTATCTCAAATGGATTCTGAACAGACTGAACTCAACTTGGTACGAGATACAAAGATTACTACAAAACAGGTCAAAATGTTATTGGACTGTGAGTGTAAATGAACAATCGAGTACGCTTCCATCCTCTAACCCCAACAGGGACCACCAATTTAACCAACCTGGAGTTCGAAACAAGCTGTGTCACCTCACACTCACAGGTTAAGATAACAAGGAAAAGGTTTACTCTCACCTCTTTCAACTTTCCTTTTGGTTTGAAATAGCCATTTCCCAGGAAAAACGGTTCCTGGAAAGCAAGTTCCTTAAACATAAACTTTTCCAGACAATCCCGTTCAAAATTTGATGGGCCCCATCGAAGAAGAAGAAGAAGAAGAAGAAGAAGAAGAAGAAGAAGAAGAAGAAGAAGAAGAAGAAGAAGAAGAAATTGAATTTATACCCTGCCCTTCACTACCCAAAGGAGTCTCAGAGCAGCTTACAAACTCCTTTCCCTTCCCCTCCCCACAACAGACACCCTGTGAGGTAGGCGGGGATGAGAGAGCTCTTGACAGAAACTGCTCTTTTTCAAGGACAGCTCTTGTCAGAACTACGGCTTGCCCAAGGTCATCCAGCAGGTGCAAGTGGAGGAGTGGGGAATCAAACCCAGCTCTCCCAGATTAGAGTCTGCGCACTTCACCACGACACCAAAATGGTTTTGACAACGTTAATGGAATGTTTCCGATACAAAAGAGCACCTAACATACTTTTTGAGGGCTTCCCATGTCTTTCTTTGACTCAGGGAAATGGTGCCAGTTATTCTGCTGACTATTCCTAGACTCCTATTTTAACTAGGATATTCTAATGTCTCAAGCTCCTAGGTATTAGAGTTCTATTCCGCTTGCAAATGGGAGTTGACGACTTCCAAAATTTCCTTACAATC
>NW_015168147.1:109330-115703 GCF_001447785.1 Gekko japonicus | reverse complement strand
GGGGAAGCAGCCGTTTTCTATGGTCTGGCAAGTTCATTTAGAAAGTTGTCACTTGTAATCTATTTTCTTTAAAGTCAAACACTTGGCACGAATTCCTAGATAAGGTAGGTGCGGACCAAAATAGCCATTGACAGCCCCACAATTCATTCACTTCCTAACATAGCTGGCCCTGCACTGTACTTTAGCCTAAACAATAAGGTCATTGTTCGGACAAGAAAACACGGATAGTTTATTTAAAGGTTAGCGAGACCAAAAAAAAGGGGGGGGAGTCAGAGGGGCTGCGGGTGCTGTGAGAACGTCAAAGCCGAGTCGATCCATGGAAACGTTTCCCGAATCGGACAGCACAGCTTCTCAGCCACAATCCAGAACTCTCCAGCCGGGGACCTGTCGAAAAGCGATTGCCAATGTGACTCTGTTTGCCTGCATGGAGGACGGTGATTTGGTTTGGAAGTTTTCATCACAAAGGTCAAGTCTAAAAAAACCCTACCTAACCATTGCCTTGGGCCCCTCCAGAAATATTTTGCACCCGATGATTCCGTGACTCCATAAGTGCAGCTGTTTGGGCAAGTAGCCAATGTTTTAATGGCTGTTTTTATGTTTTGTGTGTCCAGGGGTTGCTACGCAGAGGCAGGCAAAGGCACCTCTGGACATCTCTCGCCTTGGGAACCCCTTGAGGTGGTCACCATAAGTTAAAATAGAATAAGGGCGTTTCTTCGCCCTGCCCTCCTTAGCCTGTCTGTCCTTTTCCCCTTCTGGTCTCCTTCCCTGCTGGGTCTCTTTTGTGATGTGAGCGGGGCCTGTGACTTCATAGAGAGCCAGTTTGTTGTCGTGGTTAAGTGCGCGGACTCTAATCTGGGAGAGCCGGGTTCGATTCCCCACTCCTCCACTTGCACCTGGCTGGATGACCTTGGGCAAGCCGTAGCTCTGGCACAGCTGTTCTTGAAAAAGAGCCGTTTGTGTCAAGAGTTCTCTCAGCCCCACCTGCCTCACAAGGTATCTGTTGTGGGGAGGGGAAGGGAGAGGAGTTTGTAAGCCGCTCTGAGACACCTTTCAGTTGTGAAGGGCGGGGTATAAATCCAATCTCCTCTTCTTCTTCTTCTTCTTCTTCTTCTTCTTCTTCTTCTTCTTCTTCTTCTTCTTCTTCTTCTTCTTCTTCTTCTTCTTCTTCTTCTTCTTCTTCTTCTTCTGTGTTGCCAGGGTGGGTCGCTAGCCAAGTTGCCCTGTGTTGTTGTTTTTCAAACTACATAACTTGGGGGCCACCTGGACGGCCCAGGCTAGACCCATCTTGTCAGATCCTGGAAGCTAAGCAGGACTGGCCCTGGTTAGTATCCGGGTGGGAGACCACCAAGGCAATGGGAAACCATGCAGGCAGTGGGCAAAACCACCTCTGTTAGTTTCTCGCCTTGAAAACCCCAAAAGGGATCGCCACCAGTCAGCCGTGACTTGATGGCCGTGGAGACATTTGTCTTCTCCCACGGAGACCACCTGCCTGCCTTTGGCCACTGGGATCGGTTTGTATCTGAGCTGGTGAAGAACAGAGAGATGAAGAAGAGAGGTGAGAAGGAGGACGGGAAATCGCTAGGAAAACTCCGAAAAATAAAATAAAAGCATTAAAAGTAAATGGAATATAAAAAGAAATTAAAAGACAGGTAAAGATAGCAGTGGACAGTGTTCCCTCTAAGCTGAGTTAGTGTGAGCTAGCTCACAGTTTTTTAGCCTCCGGCTCACAGATTTTTTGTCTTAGCTCAGGAAGGAGGGCTCCAGAGCAACCAAATTGATGCAGCAGCCAAATCACTCACAACTTGAATGCCAGTAGCGCACAACGTACAATTTTTACAAGACTCCACAACTTAGAGGGAACATTGGCTGTGACACATGATTTTGGACTTTAATAGGTGTGATCTTTGATTATTTTTGACACCAAAAAGTGACCACTCCGGGTCACAAGTGGCATACTTCCAAGTAACAGGATGCTCCACAGCTGCTAATCATCAATGAGAAATAGCCTTCTGGGGTTGAATTTGTTACCATCCCAGGCATTTCTCAGTCAGTTTAATGGGGAGGGGGGGAAACAGGGCGACTGAAGTCCATTTTGACTTTTATTCAAGGTATAAGCTTTTGTGTGCATGCACACTTTTTCAGATACCTTCGTAAGGTTGATGGAGTTCCATTCCATGTGGCTTAATGGGGTGCCTTCCATGAAGATAGACTCAGGTGGGTAGCTGCGTTGGTCTGATCGTCTTCTTTTTTATTATTATTATTTTCAACAGTAAATACAAAATTTTCCAATCAAGTTTGCATAAACATCAATCTCAATAAAAATACAATTCCAACTATAACAGATCACCATATAGGTCATATACATCTTATACAACTATGAATCTTAACAATCATTGGCACACTATTAATTGTCTCACCATAAGCTGCGGTGGCTCAAGTGGTTAAGACGCTTAGACTGATGTGGCTTTCAAGGGTGAACTTGCATGGGTGACCCATATGATAAAACAGTGGGAAACCAAGTATTAGAGTTGATGTAAGAATGAAAGGAGAAAGCAAACTTGTGTGATCTTTGCCTCCTCTAGTGCTACTTCCATCATCATCATCATCATCATTATTATTATTATTGTTATTATTATTATTATTATCAACAGTAAATAACATCAATCTCAATTAATAAAATACAATTCCATTACAGATAACCACATCGGTCATATACATCTTATACAACTATTAATTTTAACAATCATTGGCACACTATTAATTGTCTCACCATAAGTGTAACAAATCTATAATATCAGGAATTTCTTTCTGTTGTATCAAATACTGTAATATAGGAAACCACGTCACAGAAAAATTAGATTGTGTTCTTTGAGAATAAGAATCATTAACACTCTCTGTAATTCTTGTCATTATGTACATATGCCATAATTTAGCGTGCCAGTTCTGTTTAATTGGTCTCTGTTTACTTTTCCAATGCAGTGCAACAGCATTTTTAGCAGCTGCTAAAAGAATGGCATGGAGCTGCGGTGGCTCAAGTGGTTAAGACGCTGAACTGCAGGCTGTGGAAGGTCAGTAGTTCAGCAGTTCGAGACCCGGGTGCCGCAAAGAGTGAGCTTATGTCTCTAGTTCCAGCTCCTGCCAACCTAGCTTCTGCCAACCTAGCAGTTTGAAAGCAAGAAATTGCAAGTAGACAAATAGATACTGCTTCGGTGGGAAGGTAACAGCGTTCCGTGTGCCTTGGTGTTTAGTCATGCTGGCCACATGACCACGGAAACGTCTTCGGACAGCGTTGGCTCTTCGGCTTTGAAACGGAGATGAGCACCGCAACCCTAGAGTCGGATTCAACTGGCTTTTGAGCAAGGGAACCTTTACCTTTTTAAAAGAATGGCAATTTGATGTTTAGTACTATCTACTTGTATATCTATACGCCAATGATGCAAAAGAAGATGTTCCACAGTATTTTGCAGTTTTATACCAGTTATTTGCTCTATGGTTAAAATTATCTCTTCCCCAAACGGTACCAAAATAGGACATTCCAGCCAGCAATGTATATATGTTCCCAGGCTACCACACTGTTTCCAACACAGAGATCTCACCGTTGGCACCATATGGGCCAACTTCTGCGGCGTCAAATACCAAAAAGTAAGTATTTTAAACATCTGAAGTTTTATATCAATAATATTGGTACTAAATGGAAAGTTCAACCATAACTTGTGTTGGTCTAAAGCAACAGGACAAAGTCTGAGTCCAGTGGTACCTGTCAGACCAACAAAGTTCAATTCTGGGTGTAAGCTTTGGTGTGCATGTACACTTCGTCACATCCAAAGAAATGTGCATGCACATGAAAGCTTATACCCAGGCTTAAACATTGTTGGTCTTGAAGATGCCTGACTGGACTCCAACTGTCTTCAATCCACTTACTGTTCATTGAAGCATGCATATCTCGTCTGGACTGATTCAGCTTTTATCTTTGGCCGCGGAAAATGCCATCAAGTCACAGCCAATCATGACGATCCCTCAGGGGGGTTTCAAGGTGCGAGATGTTCAGAGGCGGATTCCCATTGCTTCCCTCTATGCCGTGACTCCGGACTTCCTGGGCAGTCTCCAATCCAAGTGTGGACTGTGCTCCACCCTGCTTAGCCTCCGAGATCTGATCAGATTTGCCAGGGCTCTTTTTGTAGAAAAAGCCCAGCAGGAACTCATTAGCATAATAGGCCACACCCAACAGCAGGAACTCATTAGCATGTAGAGCCACACCCCTAACAGCACAGCTCATTAGCACATTAGGCCGCACCCCCATGAGCCGATCACTTCTACACGTCTGAACCCAGTGTATTTCAATTGCCACCCACCAACGGAACCCAGGGGTGTGGCCCAGGGCAATGTTCCCTCTAAGCTGTGGAGTCTTGTGAGCAAAAATTCTACTTTGCGAGCTGCTGGCATTAAAGTTGTGAGCAAGCGATTTGGCCACTGCATCAGTTAGTTTGCTCTGGAGCCATCCTTCCTGAGCTGAGACAAAAATGTGTGAGCTGGAGGCTAAAAACGGTGAGCTGGCTCACACTAACTCAGCTTAGAGGGAACACTGGCCCAGGGGTGTATATAGTTGGCCAGCCGGCCGTTTTGGACTTGTCTTGTTGTGTGCCAATAAAGCTTGCTATGCACTATGCCAGTCTTTGTCTTTCGTCCATGCGGCAAACCCACTACACAATAAAAATGTCACCACTACATCTCAGATTAAAATTGCTGAAAACCAGGGTTGCCAGGGTTTTTTTCCGGTGGGACAACCCCATTGAAGAAGATAACAGTGGTTACCCAGACCTCGTTCCTGGTGGGAAGGGGGCTCACTGTATGGCCCACTTTCAAGGGCTCCACCCCACCAGCCCTGTTCTCCGCCACTGTGGCCTTGAGGTCCTTGGAAGGGCAGCCAAGGCCCTTGGGAACTTGTTGGGTGTCACCCAATTGTTGCTGGTTGGGAAGGGGGCCCCCCCGATAACAGTTCAAGCTTCAGGTCAACCACTGCTCATCTAAGCAGCTACACTGCAGCCCCTCCCCATTGGCTAGCATATTTCCTGCACTGACTTATGCTGCCCCGTGGCAAATGCTGCTTCTAGAGGTATCTCCCAAGGCTCCATCCTTTTAGGGTTGCGGATTCTGGCCTAGGAAACTCCCCCAAGAGCTGGAGGTGGTTGACAGTAGAGGGTGGAGTTTGGGGCAGTGGTCCCTCTAAGCGGAGTTAGTGTGAACTAGCTCATGGGTTTTTTTAGCCTCCGGTTCAAACGTCCTTGCCTTAGCTCAGGAAGGAGGGCTCCAGAGTAAACTCATTGACGCAGCAGCCAAATGGCTCGCTCGCAACTTTAATGCCAGTCGCTCACAAAGTGGAATTTTTGCTCACAAGACTCCACAGCTGAGAGGGGTCGTGATTCCATCTCTGTTTGACGTTCGCCACCCTCTGAAGCTGCCGTTTCCTCCGTGGGAACTGATCTGTGCGGTCCAGAGATCAGCCGCGATTGTGGAGGCCCTCCAGACCCGACTTTGAGGTGGGTAATCCCACACCCCCTACCCCAAACGACTCCCGGCCTTATCTGTTTGGCATGGCTGGTGTTGGGATGACTTGACAAAGAGCATGAGATGAACCCCCAACGGTGCTTTTTAGAATCTCATTCATTTAAGCACTCTGGAAAGCTGGTTATGCGTGGCACATTTCTAACGTAATGTCACCCTTTATAACAGGCAAGGATCATTTCACGTCTCTGGGATGAGAAACAGTATCCGCAGAGTAGCAGCCCTCTGGATGGGAAGTTATATTCTATTCGAAACCCATCGGGCAAAACAAATCGTCTGGAGTGCTTCAATCGACGGAGTTACGGCTTGCGAACGTCTCTTGTGACCTGCCTGGTGTGTGTGTAAAGTAAATTATGGAGACCCTGGTGGAAGACTTTCAAGGCAAGTGAGTAGCAGAGGTGGTTCGCCATGGCCTTCCTCTACAGTCTTCCTTGGGGGGTTCCCCTTCCAAGTGCTGACCCTGCTGAGCTCCTGAGGTCTAACAAGTTCGGGCTACACCATGCCACTTTCCCTTCTCTAGCCTGCCTTACCCACCGGTTTTGAACCTGGTGATGGAGGTTTCGAAGTACCGCCGATGTAATTCTGAGCCAGTTTGGTGTAGTGGTTAAGTGCGCGGACTCTAATCTGGGAGAACTGGGCTTGATTCCCCACTCCTCCACATGCAGCTACTGGGTGACCTTTGGTCAGTCACAGTTCTCTCAGAGCTGTTCTCTCTGTCACAGTTCTCTCAGAGCTCTCTCAGGCCCACCTCCTTCACAGGGTGTCTGTTGTGGGGAGGGGAAGGGAAAGGAGTTTGTAAGCCGCTCTGAGT
>NW_015168147.1:100667-109247 GCF_001447785.1 Gekko japonicus | reverse complement strand
TCCTCCTCCTCCTCCTCCTCTTCTTCTCCTTCTCCTAACAAAAAGGAACAGTAGAAATGGGAAACCAATTTTCAGTTAATCCACCAAGCTGGTTACCCCAAAAGCCAGTGTGCTGGATGGTAATTATGTCTTTTTGGATCCAGCTAAGGAAGTTTGGTCTCTTGCTTCTATTTATCTTCAGCTGTAAGAGAGAGAGGTAAAAAAAGGATGCATAATTTGAGCCATTTCAGAGACACACCTTCCTATCTGTAGTATTTCCAGAGAAGGGGACATGCTAGTTAGGATGACGCCGGTGGCACCTTAAAGACTAAAAAGTCTGGATTCCAGCATAAGCTTTTCGTGGGCGCCAGTCCATGAAATAGGGTTACCAGGTGCCCCCCCCTGCCCACCAGCAGGGGATGGGGGTGTAGGGTTGCCAGATCCACATTGGGAGACTCCTGGAGATTTGGGGGTGGAGCCCGGGGCGGACAGGGACCTCAGTGGGGTACAATCAGGGGTCATTTCCTGCAGGAACGCACAGGAGCGGAGCTCCAGCAGTAAAGAGCCCAGGGGGCGGGCACATGCAACAAGCCCCACCCCCTGCTCCCAGCAGCCCTCAGTCAGAGCAAGAAGCAGCCAGGTAAGTTGCAGAGCCCCCCCCCCCAGCCCACCTTCAGGTACAAGCTCTCCCTCCTCTGTGAGGACAGATCTGCACCCCCCCCCCAAATAGCTAGCAATCCAGAACAGTCCAGTGGTGCCTGCGCGGTGGGTGTTCCCTTCTGACACACTTCCGGTGATGTCAGGGGGTGTGTTATGCTAATGAGCTCCTGCACCTCTTTTTCTACGAAATGACCCCTGGGTACAATGCCACAGAGTCCACACCCCCGGGGCATCCATTTTCTCCGGGGGAACTGATCTCTGTACTCTGGAGATGAGCTGGAATTTGGGGGATCCCCAGGTCCCCCCTGGAGACTGGCCCCCCACCCCAAAAGCTGAGATCAGACTCCGTATACACTAGTCTTTACGGTGCCAAAAGCTCCTATTGATTTCTCGACTACATTTGTAGCTTCCAAAGCTCACAGATATTTATTAACGGAAGGTCCTTCAGGCTGAAGTACAACATCTTATCTTTGTAGCTCAGATACTTTGACACCAAAAATATTTTTTTTTCCCCCTTGTGGGGAGGGAAGCACAACTGTTTTGTCTTGGAGTTTAATCTGTATGGGTTGGGCAGTTCAGAGGGAAGCTCTTTATTTAGAGGGATTCAGGTGGGTGGCCGTGTTGGTGTGAAGCAACAGAACAAAATCTGAGGCCAGGGGCACCTTTAAGACCAAGAAAGCTGAATCCTGGGTATAAGCTTCTGTGTCCATGCACACTAGGTATCTGGAGAAGTGTGCCTGCACATGAAAGCTTATACCCCAAAATTAAACTTTGTTGGTCTTAAAGGTACCACTGGACTCAAACTTAATTCTTTATGGAGGAGGAGGAGATTGGATTTATACCCCGCCCTTTACTACCTGAAGGAGTCTCAGAGTGTCTTACAATCTCCTTTCCCTTCCCCTCCCCACAGCAGATGCCTTGTGAGGTAGGTGGGGCTGAGAGGGCTCTTTCGAGGACTGCCCTTGAGAGAATAGCTCTGACAGAACTTGTGACTGACCCAAAGTCACACCAGCAGCTGCATGTGGAGGAGTGGGAAAGAAATCAAGTGTGGTTCTCCCAGATTAGAGTCTGCGCTACTAACCACTAGACCAAACTGGACAGCGGTGTGATGTTTATGGTATCAAAATTGTCGCGCCTTACCTAGGGGCACTGCAAGATGTCAAACGGCATAGCAGCAAATGATTCCTCTGTTTCCAAACAATTCACAGACCCTTGTGGCTTCACGTGACTTTGGCCTTTCCAAAGAGCACAACAGCAGCGGTTGGGGAGGGGGGAGAAAGGGTTACGAGGATCCCGTTTCTGACTCGTAATTGGAGTCCGGCATAATGGCCTCCAGTTGCTTTGGCTGGGGCACCGGCGGATGTGGGTTCCTGGGGAGCAGACAAGAGAACTACACGATGACGATTCTTGACACTGGAATGTAGCTGTTGGCAGGGGCCGCTCGGGCCTCGGTTTGGGTTTTGGCTGCCCTCTGGCAAGAGCCTTGCCTGGCCTCTGAGGACGGCCGGGGCTGAATCGCAAGCTGTCCCGGAAGGGCAGGCAGAGGTCAGCCCACCACTGCTGGGACACCTCGTGGACTGTCACCGCGTTCAGAGGAGAGACAAAATGCTTCTTTCACTGCCATGGGGGGCAGGGGCACAGGAGCTGGAAGGGACCTTGCCAGCCTCGTAGTCAGCACTGGGGATATGGATTTGCTAATATCTTCTATGTATTTGCTTAATGTTCTCCCAGTTTGGTGTCGTGGTTAAGTGCGCGGACTCTAATCTGGGAGATCCGGGTTTGATTCCCTGTCAAGAGCTCTCTCAGCCCCACCGACCTCACAGGGTGTCTGTTGTGGGGAGGGGAAGGGAAAGGAGATTGTAAGCTGCTCTGAGACACCTTTGGGTAGTGAAGGGCGGGGTATAAATCCAGTCTCTTCTTCTTCTTTTATAATGCCAATAAAGGTATGATGATGATGAATATTGCAGACTTGCACAGTCGTAGAAGCACAATTATCACGTGCAGGAAATAACTGCGGGCAAGTGTATATTGCCAGAATGTAAAACTGACGTTTCTTGAGGTGGACTCAATTTACATCCTAGTTGCAGTCCGTTAAATAGTGGATGTGCAGGATCGAGTCTAGTGATCAGCTCAACTTTATTTGTCATTTCAGCAAGGGCAAGACAAGGCCCCAGAGCCTTAGCTCTGTTAAATAGCATGCAGTTGCCACACCCAAACACACCCCACGCCCAGTGATAGGCTATTTACATAACAAATTACTACTTGATTGGTTTATTCCCGAGTCCTGGTCGGCTATTGTTCTTGTGCTCCAAGCTCAGCCAGTCTCTGGGATGACAGACCTGGAATGATTCAGTCCCAATACATAACACAGTCAAAAGGGGAGAGGGGGAATGAGGGGAATCTCCACATTCAGAGGTACTAAACCGTGGTACTAAACCTCTGAATCCCAGAGCCAAGAGGCCACATCAGGGGAAGGCCTCGGCCTCTCTGCCTTATTGTTAGCTGTCAAGAGGAACTGGCTGGCCCCTGTGTGAGACGGGAGGCTGGACTAGATGGGCCCTCAGTGGGCTGATCCAGCAGGGCTCTTCTGGTGTTCTTCTCAGGGGAAGGCCTCGGCCTCTCTGCCCCGTTGCTGGCCCTCCAGAGGAACTGGCTGGCCCCTGTGTGAGACGGGAGGCTGGACTGGAGGGACCCTCCCTGGTTCCTTAAGAAGAGCCCTGCTGGGTCAGACCAGTGAGGGTCCATCCCCTGATTCTGGATTAGGCAGGTCCACGTGGATTCATGTGCGTACCTCCCTGGCACATTTAGGAGACCAGACTGAACAAGAAGCTGTACAAATGAATTGCCTTTGGGTACTTTGCCTTGCCAGTCTGGAGTGCATCTTACTGGACTGGATCCTGCGGGAAATGTCTGCGGCAAAAGGGATTTTGGTCAATGGCATGGGAATCTCTTGCCTCTCCTTGCGGTAGCACAGAATGTCCCCCCCAAAAAACACTACTCCTCAGCGCCGGGTTGGCTTTGGGCAGGGTGGGGGGAGAGGTGGAATTCTGACATGGGAGGCGGAAATCTAGGAATATGATCTCCCCCCTTCGGTTAGCAGAATCTCTCCCCTGGACCTCACCCACTGACTGGTGGTGCTGGTGGAAAGTCCCGTCCAGTTGCAGCCGATGGACGGCCATCTCGAGGCAAGAGACGTTCAGAGGTGGTTTGCCACTGCCTGCCTCCACATCACAACCCTGGGCTTCCTGTGTGGTCTCCCATCCGAGTACTAATGAGGAGGAGGAGGAGATGATGATGATGGGATTTATACTCCACCAGGGCTTTTTTGGTAGAAAAAGCCCAGCAGGAACTCATTAGCATAATAGGCCACACCCCTGACAGCAAGCTCTTTAGCCCATTAGGCCACACCCCCATGTTACCAGAAGTGTGGTCATCCAGCCACACCCACCTTTTGCTTCTTATTCTGTTTACCTTGTTTGTTGTCCAAACCCAGGGCCTTTTTTTATAGCAGGAACTCCTTTGCATGTTAGGCCACACACCCCTAATGTAGCCAATCCTAATGAGTTTCTGCTGTTGGGTGTGGCATATTATGCTAATGAGTTCCTGCTGGCCGTGGCCAACTCGGGAGCCAGCCGGAACTGTTCCTGTGCGTTCCTGCCCCAAAATAGCCCTGTACTCCACCATTCACTACCCAAGGGAGTCTCAGAGCGGCTTACAATCTCCTTTCCCTTCCCCTTCCCACAGCAGACACCCTGTGAGGTAGGCGGTGCTGAGAGAGCTCTTTCCAGAATTGCCCTTGAGAGAACAGCTCTGGGAGAACTTGTGACTGACCCAAGGTCACACCGGCAGCTGCATGTGGAGGAGGAGTGGGGAATCAAACCCAGTTCTCCTAAATTAGAGTCCACACTCTTAACCACGACACCAAACTGGCAAACGTCATCAGGACAGGCGTTCAAGACATGGTCTGCGCAGCGACCCCGGACTTCTTGGTGGTCTCCCATCCAGATGCTAATCAGGGCTGACCCTGCTTAGCAGCCGAGATCCGTTGAGATTGGACTAGCCTGGGCCATCCATCTCAGGGCAACCCATTGATTAGAGAAGGGGTAATGCAGAGAATATGTCAGAAGGTTAGTTTGTTGGTACAACAGAGGGTTGAGGGAGTAGACTCTCTGTGTAGAAGAAACATAAGATGGCGGAATACAGAAGTTGTCGTTAAGTTACTGAGACCCAATGGGGCAAGTTTGTTTGTGAGAGACTGCTGGGGAAAATAGGCAAAAATACTTAAGATATTCAGAGTTTGCAATGGATCTTTGCTTCACTGGAGAGGAGGCATCTCTTTCTGAGTAAAAATCTTTATTTCGAAGGGAGAAGGGTACACAGGAAAAGCTACAAAATAAAAGCGATACCTAGAGCTACATCTTTACAGCTACAAACAGACAGAGCACATGGTCACACAACAATGGAGATTCCTCTTCTTTCCGACCCCTAGAAGGAAGTCACCTGATTGTATTAACCAATCAGTGTCACAAAACAGACTTCAGTTTCCCCGGGCTTTGATTGCATTGGTCAGGTTCCTTCCAGGTCAGGCTAAACAACAGCACACACAGGTACAGATTAACCCTATAATGACCGGAATCTAGACCTTGCAGCTCACCTATTTCCAACAGAGACCAGATGCATCCCACGGGGGAAAGGATTGTGCACATTTCCCACCAATCTTTCTCTGCCACACCCTAAGGTAACTCGCCAAAAGAGGGACTTCTTTGCGTGTGGAGATGGGAGTTCTTAGAAAAAGGGAGACGTATTTTGCCTCCGTCTGGGCCCTTGCTAAGTACTGTCAACACAAATCGTCACCGAGGGAGGGAAAAAAGAAAAAGGCAGTAATTATAAAAACACAGCCGTCAGCAATAACTGGCCACTTGCTGCCCTTTAAAAGTATCCGACATTCCCCTTTCGGCGCTGTCGTCTCAGCTCTTCCTCATGAATGCAACACACCACATCAGCAGTAGTTCTAGGAAGCACTTACATGGAAAAAAGAACGACAGCCAGGAAACATGGATGGTGGCACGGTTCCTGGATGTTTTGTTGTGCTTAAAAAAAAAAAAGGCCGCCCATTAAACAAACAGGGGAAAAAATATTTCAGCTAAACGAAATGAAGATGTTCATCCTTCGAGCTTGACCTCCCCTTTCAGACAGAATGATTTCCTGTAATTCTGGTCGATGCGTGTGGATTGGAGCTCCTGTGCTTTGGCGTTCATGAGAGGTTCCTTCGTTTGAATGTGGTTGTTGAAGCCTTCTTCCTGAAGACAAAAGCAAAGTGGACTCGAGGGAAATGACACCTATCCAGTGCCCCTAAATAGGGATGCGGGGGTTTCCCACTTCCAGGCCCCGCCACTCCGCTGGCGATCAGCTGGCCAGTGGAGGGCGCTTACCTCCCCCCCCCCAAAGGAAGGAACAGACATTTCAGCAATGTGCTCACGTGACTTCAACATGACCCGTAAGTCACATAGGGAAACCGGGGACATCAGGGCAACACTCTTTTTGGGGGGGGCAAAAACTCTATGGTAGAAGCTAATTCTGCCATAGAGTGTTTTGCCCCAAAACCAGAGCATAACTCAATGTCCCCAGCGTACCTATACCACTTCGACGCCACAATGAAGTCACATGGGCACTGCTATGTATTAGGTCTGGAACATTCCAGGATGATCTACCAGAGACTGGCTGAGCTTACAGCTCTAGAACAATAGCCCAACAGGACTCCGGAAGTGACCAATGAGAAACGAATGTTATATAAAGAGCCAGTTTGGTGTAGTGGTTAAGTGCGTGGACTCTAATCTGGGAGAACTGGGTTTGATTCCCCACTCATCCACTTGCAGCTGCTGGATGACCTCGGGCAAGCTATAGTTCTGTCAGAGCTGTCCTTGAAAGAGCAGTTTCTCTCAGAGCCTCTCAGAGCTCTCTCAGCCCCACCTACCACACAGGGTGTCTGTTGTGGGGAGGGGAAGGGAAAGGAGTTTGTAAGCTGCTCTGAGACTCTGACTGAAGGGCGGGGTATACATCCAATCTCTCCTCCTCCTCCTCCTCCTCCTCCTTTTCTTCTTCTTCACCTATCGTTTGGAGTTGGGTGTGTTTGGGTGTGGGTTTTGCATGCTATTTAAACAGGGCTGCTTGCCCTGGAGTTTTAGGTCCTGTTCCTGAAATCACTTAATAAAGTAGAGCTGTTTCGCTGCAATGCGTCTCGCTGCAATGCATCGCTGAAACGTGGGGTGAACTCCTGGTAAGCCCACCCCCATCCTCCGCTGGCTACCCGGAGGGATCTGGCAACCCCAGCTCCTAAGATATATGTCTTCTGACAACAAGACTACCAGTGAGCTTTTCTTGCAAGGCTCGGGATTCAAATTCGGGTCTCATAAGAACATAAGAGATGCCAATGTTGGATCAGGCCAAAGGCCCATCCCATCCAACACTCTGTGTCACACAGTGGCCAGAAATACCAGGTGCCATCAGGAGGTCCACCAGTGGGGCCAGGACACTAGAAGCCCTCCCACTGTTGACCCCCCCAAGCACCAAGAAGACAGAGCATCCCTTGCCCCAGAGCCCCTATCTATACCTTGTGGCTAATAGCCACTGATGGACCTCTGCTCCATATGCTTATCTAATTCCCTTTTGAAGCCGTCCATGCTTGTAGCTTCCACCACTTCCTGTGGCAGTGAATTTCAAGTGTTAATCACTCTTTGGGTGAAGAAGTACTTCCTTTTATCCGTTCTAATTGCTCAGCAATTTCATGGAGTGCCCACGAGTTCTTGCATTGTGAGAAAGGGAGAAAAGTACCTCTTTCTCTACCTGCTCTTTCCCATGCATAATCTTATAAACCTCGATCATGTCACCCCTCAGTCGTCCCAGATCTTAGGCCAGCACACTAAATCACCGCACGCTGCGAGCTCTTTATTATTGCTTCACATGTTCCAGGACTCAGATCCATTTCTGAAATGGTACGATGCCGGGACAGAGCATAGCTTTAAAAAAAAAAAATGTATATCCACACTGCTGATTTATTGCCATTTCCTTTCACACATTCCCGTTTCAAACATTGATTTTTGTCCTGCAGAATGATTACAAATGCAACAGAGTCTTTTCAACTGTAGATTAATTAAAGGCTCTAAAGTGAGAATCAGGGTGGCGGCGGGGGAGAGTGACAGGTATAGCCCCCCCCACCTACAACTAGAAGTTGAATTATGACTTAAGGAGAAGGCCCCACGGGTATGTGTGCCACGGCTATTAATACATCATCAGGTCCGCTAATGCAATGCCACAAGGGCAGAGCAAGAATGAGAAATACGGGCAGAGCCAATACGTCTGCAATCTGTCACTTGGCCCCACACTGAATTCCACCTCTGTCCACAGCTGTCTGTGGGAAGGGCTGAGCCATGGGGTTGTTGACCTCCACTGGGGCCTTGGAGTTCTTTCAGAATTACAGCTCGGGTTGTCACCCTTCATTTGGGCCTGGAGGTCTCCCAAAACGACAACTGAACTCCAGACTACAGTGAACAGTTTCCCTGGACAAAACGGCCGCCCTCCCCCCAAACTCACTGTAAGTGAAAATGTTGTACAAAATTTTACCCTCAGCTTAAACGAGTTAAGACTGAAGTTGTATTAACACAGTAACTTCAACTGATAACAATTCAGGATATCAAACAGAGTTTAGTATTAAGAACAGGGGTCATTTCCTGCAGAAGCGCACAGGAGCGGAGCTCCGGCAGTAAAGCACCCAGGGGGCGGGCACATGCAACAAGCCCCACCCCCTGCTCCCAGCAGCCCCTGGGCCACAAGGAGAAAGAAGCAGCCAGGTAAGTTGCAGAGCCCCCCCCCAATAGCAATCCAAAACAGTCCAGTGGCACCTTTAAGACCAAGGTTTATTCAGGTACAAGCTCTCCCTCCTCT
>NW_015168147.1:94249-99886 GCF_001447785.1 Gekko japonicus | reverse complement strand
ATCCAAAACAGTCCAGTGGAGCCTGAGCGGTGGGTGTTTCCTTCTGACACACTTCCGGTGATGTCAGGGTGTGTGGCATATGCAAATGAGTTATGCAAATGAGTTATGCTAATGAGTTATGCTAATGAGCTCCTGCACCTCTTTTTCTACGAAATGACCCCTGATTAAGAATAATATAACTTTTATTCAAATATCGTTTTTCCCCCTAATGAATGCAGGAACACTGTGCTCACTCAAAGCCTACATTGCCTCCAGTCTGCTGGAGACAATGTGATGAGTGAGGGACTTATTTCCATGGCTGGTGGTCTTGTAACTGGATTGGTACATTTTGGACCCAAATTCAAGAGCAAATTCATAAGATCACTGGTTACTGGATTCCCAGTGTTAGATCGCGCTAACAAAGGACTCGTACAGTGATTCAGCAAGTGATCATTGCAATGTTCCCAAGGTAAAACGAGAACTTATTATATTAATGTTAAATTGCTGCTAAATGTGTTATTGCCTCACACTGGAAGTCTACATCAATTCCATCGCTGCAAGAATGGTTCACAAAATTGTGGGACCCGTTTATTCTGGACAAGATTACAAATAATTTCGATAAGTCTAGAAATGGGAGTCTTTCCCTCCTAGGGAATGGTATCGTTCTGATTGGTCGCTGTTACGAAGCGACCAATAGGAAGTTCGCTCAGAGGAGCCCTGGTCTGGCTCGAAGCTTAACATGGGAGTCCCATGAGGTGATTCATGTAATCATTTCAATACATTACAATTCCTCCCCCCTAAGTTAAGCCATCATCCCAATTGTTTTATTATTTACAAACATGCAATCAACCTTTGTACATCAGTTATTCCAACAGTATTTACACTCATAGTCCTTCAGATAAGTCGGCATTTGCCGCGAACGCTGGGACCTGCGGAGCGGTGCAGGCTCCACGGGTAGACAAGGTTGTGGGTCAGAGTGGGGTCCACTACAGCCTGGATCAGGCACAGACTCGACTGGGATTTCAGCCCCGCACACAGGGTTCTGCCCTGACTCGGGGACAGTACCGGGCCTTTCGGTACTCACCGCCTGCTCTGGGGGTGTCCACTCGACATCAGGGGATTCAGCCGTCGGAGAGTCAGCGCTGTCCCTAGCCCAACGTCTCCTTAACTGATCTATGTGGCGCCGCCATATTCGACCGTCAGCTAACTGCACCACATACATGCGAGTACCCACAGAGTCGGATATAACCCCAGGAAGCCACAAGTGCCCGTTTGCATAATTTCGTGCGAAAACCTTGTCCCCTTTTTCAAACATGCGCACCTTCGGTTGCGCCGTGGTACGCTCGGATTGCTCTTCAGTGAGGTCTGGGTGCATTCGGTTCAAACGGGTCGTGAGTCTCCGCCCCATTAACAATTCGGCCGGACTACGGCCTGTAGCACTACAGGGGGTGGTGTGCTGCAGCAAAAGAAAGGAGCCCAGCCTCTGGCTCCAGTCCCCTTCGTCCATTTTACCCAGGGCCTCTTTGGCCGTCCTGACCATCCGTTCGGCTTGGCCATTAGATGCCGGATGGAAAGGGGCCGAAGTCATTTGGCGTATGCCATTACTCGTGAGGAAGAGCCTAAATTCCTCAGACACAAATTGAGGCCCGTTGTCACTGACGATGACGTCAGGCAACCCGTGGGTGGCAAAAAGTCGGCGGAGCGCATGGATCACAGCAAGTGATGTGGTCGATTTCATATGCACGACCTCCAGCCATTTGGACATAGCGTCCACCACAATTAGGAACATTTGCCCTTGGAGAGGGCCAGCAAAATCTATATGCAATCTGGCCCAGGGTTTACCAGATGACTCCCAGCCTTGGGGTGTAGCTTGTGGGGGATCGGGTCTGACTTGCTGGCATTTGGGACACCCTCGTACCCATTCTTCGATCTCTTTGTCCAGCCCCGGCCACCAGACATACCCTCTGGCCAACGCTTTGGTGTGTACCATACCGGGGTGACCCATTTCGTAGAAAAAGAGGTGCAGGAGCTCATTAGCATAACTCATTAGCATAACTTATTTGCATATGCCACACCCCCTGACATCACCGGAAGTGTGTCAGAAGGCAACACCCACCGCTCAGGCTCCGCTGGACTGTTTTGGATTGCTAACTATTGGGGGGGGGGACCTGCAGATCTGTCCTCGCAGAGGAGGGAGAGCTTGTACCTGAATAAAACTTGGTCTTAAATGAGCCACTGGACTGTTTTGGACTGGGGGACCAGGGGGAGGGGGCTCTGCAACTTACCTGGCTTCTTCTTGCTCTGACTGAAGGCTTCTGGGAGCAGGAGGCGGGGCTTGTTGCATGTGCCTGCCCCCTGGGCTCTTTACTGCCGGAGCTCCGCTCCTGTGCACTCCTTCAGGAAATGACTCCTGGGGGTCACAGAGAAAGAGAAAAACATTACACCAACTATAACAATTCCAGCAGCCATCTTAACAACTATCACCCACAGCTTCTTTTTCCAGAGACCACCAAGAGGCAGATGGCCTCTCCTCCAAACATTAACCTTTTTCTTAATTGCATCAACCTTTGTACCTCTTCACTGCAAAAAGGGGGGGGACCATCATGCAACAAGGGGAACTATTTGAGGTGTGTGGGAATGGACGGGGATATGCAAATTTCTCTTTCGGTCTCAGTTCGCCCCCCTCCCCAGACATGACATCAACATCCAGTTGTGCTAATTTCGCATCTCCAGATACCAGTGCTAGCAGCTGAATAGGCATAGGCCCATATGTTGAATGGGACAGATGCCCATATGTGAGCCAGCTTGCCTCTTTGTGTCCTCGATAGGGAGCAGATGGAGAGTCTTTGTTGTGGGTCCCGATTCTGGCTCGGAGGTTTCTCAGATGGAGGTGGTCTGTGGTGTACGCTGGCTCTTTCAACATAATGCCGGTTTTGGATGCCGAAGCCTGTCCACTTCGGAGCGGAACCCTCAGGTTTATTAACAAGCTCTCAGATTCCCACAGTTGTTGGTATTTGAAACCATCTCTTCTAAAAAATGTTTACTGATTTCTCCAGTTCTCATCTCTCCTCCTCCCTTTAAAGAGGCTCTTGATTGTGCATCGTCTAAAATAAAGTTCAGAGGACTGTGAAGAACGGAGAAGTTTCAGTTTACGAAAAGGTTACTATGCCCCTTTCTTCCTCAACAATTTGTTTTTGCTGTTGCAGAGCGAAGACCCGGATGCCTCTGTTGGAAGTGAAAGCCTTTGTGCTGTCTCTTAGCCTCAGACTTCAGAGGGGGTCTGTGAGAGAGTCAGAGAGATAGGGAGGCCAGGACACTGTTCATCCTTCTCTTCTACTGATCTGATGCCATCCGTTTGATGTGTCGATTGCCACTCTCAGGGAATCTTCCTTCCTTCCAATCTGACACCTTCTCTCTCCACACTGTGCTGTATCTTCTCCATCTTGGCACCACGAGGGCAGGACGCGCTTCCCACATCCCTATCCACCCTAGCAAGTTAGACTAGATTAGAATCCTATCTCTGCTCTATCCTGTCTGGAATGGAATTCCTTGCAATAAAGGACTCCTATTAGTTTTGCAAAGACTTTTCTCAACTGGAAAAGTCCCAGGCTCTTCAGCCTTTCCTCATAGAGAAGGTGCTCCAACTCCCTTATCATCTTGGAGTTCTGGACCCACTGGTGGACCTCCTGATGGCCCCTGGGGTTTGGCTACCATGTGACACAGAGTGCTGGACCAGATGGGCCACTGGCCTGATCCAACATGTCTTCTCTTTTGTTCTTCTGTCTGGGGCAGGGATGCTCTATATTCTTGATGCTTGGGGGGCAAGAGTGGGAGGGCCTTTGGAGTTCTGGCCCCACTGGTGGACCTCCTGAGGGAACCTGGGTTTTGGCCACTGTGTGACACAGAGTAGTGAACTGGATGGGCCATTGGCCTGATCCAACATGGCTTCTCTTATGTTCTTATGTCTGGGGCAGGGATGCTCTGTCTTCTTGGTGCTTGGGGGGCACAGTGGGAGGGCCTTTGGAGTTCTGGCCCCACTGGTGGACCTCCTGATGGCCCCTGGGTTTTGACCACTGTGTGATACAGAGTATTGGACCAGATGGGCCGTTGGCCTGATCCAACACTGGCTTCTCTTATGTTCTTATTTATTGTTAGGCGGTTAGATTCTATGAACTGTGAGAAGGAGAATGGAACTCTTGCCTTCTTTTCCCTTCCCCCCTGCATCTAGAATCCCCTAAAAGGTTATTCCTGATAGTTAGCAGGACATCAGGGGGGAAAGCTGGATGCAGCCGTGAGGGGCGAATGTACCCAAAGGGAAATCAGCAGAAGTGCAGGCGCACCCTTGCACAAGCTTATTTTAAAATTCCGTTTATACCCTGCCTTTCTTTCCAGTGGGAACCCAGGGCAGACTTATAACCTTCTCCTCTCCTCCCTGTCAGCCTCACGGTACCCTGTGAGGTAGGTTAGGCCAAGAGTGTGGCCTATTATGCATGCACAACTCACCGCACATTTTCACAGCAGTCGAGTCATGAAGCTTGGATTCAGATCCTGTGCTTGCATTTTGGAGTCGGCCTGTGTGAGTGGCACAAAGTCACCCGACAAGCTTTTGTGGCAGAGTGGAGATTCGAACCGGTGTCTCCCAGTTCCAGTACACCACACTGGCTCTCTCGCATGATTGTCTGTGGTACAGCAAGGACTCATGCGAAAAGGCAAAGATTCCTGCCAATCTCCCGCCTTTGTTCTGAAGGTACCCCCACTTCAACAAATCCCACTCTGTCATCAAAGGCCTCCTAAACCAGAAGAAGGAAGAGGAGGAGGAAGGGGAGGAGGAGAGGAAGAGATTGGATTTATATCCCGCCCTTCACTACCCAAAGGGAGTCTCAGAGCAGCGTACAATCTCCTTTCCCTTCCCCTCCCCACAACAGACACCCTGTGAGGTAGGTGGGGCTGAGAGAGCTCTCCCGAGGACTGCTCTTGAGAGAACAGCTCTTGTCAGAACTATGGCTTGCCCAAGGTCATCCAACAGGTGCAAGTGGAGGAGTGGGGAATCAAATCTGGTTCTCCCAGATTAGAGTCTGTGCTCCCAACCACTACACCAAACTGGCTCTCAGGACTGAGGGCTCTCTTGCAGGTCATCTAGTCCAACCCCCTGCACTCTGCAGGAGCATAGCTGAAAGATAGCCCTGCAACATACCCAAAAGATGGTCGTCCAGCCTCCGCTTGAAAACGTCCAGCGAAAGAGCCTCCACCACCTCCCGAGGCAGACTGTTCCACTGCTCATCCACTCTTACAGTTAGGAAGTTTCTCCTGATATTTAACCAGTGTCGACACCCTTGTAATTTCCACCCATTAGATCTAGTCTTGCAATCTGGAGCAAGAGAGAATAGATCTGCTCCACCTTCTAGAAGAAGAAGAAGAAGAAGAGATTGGATTTATACCCCGCCCTTCTCTTGGAGTCTCAGAGCGGCTTACAAACTCCTTTCCCTCCCCCTCCCCACAACAGACACCCTGTGAGGTCGGTGGGGCTGAGAGAACTCTGACACAAACTGCTCTTTTTCAAGGACAGCTGTGCCAGAGCTTGTGACTGACCCAAGGTCACATCAGCAGGTGCAAGTGGAGGAGTGGGGAATCAAACCCGGTTCTCCCAGATTAGAGTCC
>NW_015168147.1:92722-94205 GCF_001447785.1 Gekko japonicus | reverse complement strand
AACTCTTTCAGCCTTTCCTCGTAAGACATTGGAACTCCTACCCGTGACCCAGCCAGCCTGTGAACTTCGCTCTGTGTCGCTTGACTTCTTGGAGTCAGCAACCTTTGCCTGTTTGGATTCAGGGTGTTCAAACTTGTGGGGCCAACCTGTCATTGGCTTCCCTCCCATGGAGATTCTTTTTGCCTAAATATGGAGGGTTGTTTTGGAACACTGAGAGCCGCTGTGACCACAAAACAGACTGGATCATTGTTAAATGGTGGGTTCCATGGATGAGCGGACCCCAAGTCAAGTGACCAGCTCTACATTATTAGTGATTTCAGCAAGAACAAGACTCAACTCCAGGGCCGCAGCCCTGCTTAAACAGCATGCAGTGGCCACACCCAAACACACCTCACTCCCCACGATAGGCTATTTACATAACTTTACTTCTTGATTGGTTATTTCCAAAATCCTGGTGGGCTATTGGCTCCAAGCTCAGCCTGTCTCAGGTAGAACTTGTCCTGGAATGTTTCAGTCCCAATACATAACAATCATGCAGATCGAGAGGCTTATCTCTGGGACCGCCTCTCTCACTATGCCCCCAGAAAAGTGTTATGCTCTGGGAATAAGAACCTCCTGGTGGTCCCTGACCCGAGAGAGATCCGGCTGTCCTCAACTAGGGACAGGGCCTTTTCAGCCATGGCCCCCACCTGGTGGAACTCTCTGCCGGAGAACATCCGTGCCCGGGACATTGTTCCGTAGGGCATGTAAGGCAGAGGACAGTGATGTCTTGATGCTCTGATATTCCCACCTCCCCCTTCCACCTCCCCTGCACCCAGGGGGCTGGTGGGACCTGACATTCCTTCTGTTGTCTTGGATAATATGTTGGTACGTTGTTGATGTTTTAAAGTATTTTTACCGTTGTTCTTAATTTTCATTATTTATTGTATTTACCTTCTGATTTAAGCTGCCCTGAGCCCTGCTTGCAGGGAAAGTTAGGCCTAATAAATCAAATTTAATAAACCAATAAAATCATCAAGTCCTCACAGAGACCTTTCATGCTCGTTCTTTATCCTGGCATTTTAAAAATAAAATCTTAGACACGACACATTGCTCCAAGTGCTCTCTCTCTCTCTCTCTCTTCTACTTGGAGAATGAATTCTGGCTAGAATTCTCCCCTTTGTGAGGTGGACAAAGGGCCAGGGAGCTCAGGTAATTTGACACAACTGTGCTAATTTGTGGGCTCAGGTCTGACTGTGACAACAGGAGGGCGCCCGGGATAAGCGCAAGAGAGCCAACCTGTGGACTCCTTTCACTCCTGATAATTCCAGATGGTTAGCCGTGCTAGCCAGGAGCAGCAGAATTAAACTGGAGTCCTGTGGCACATCCAAGCAGGGCCAATGGCCGATCCAGTCCAACACTCTGTGTCACACAGTGGCCAAAAATACCAGGTGCCCTCAGGAGGTCCAGCAGTGGGGCCAGGACACCAGAAGCCCTCCCACTG
>NW_015168147.1:83155-92516 GCF_001447785.1 Gekko japonicus | reverse complement strand
GCCCGGGGGCCCCCGTTTTTTTTTGGGGGGGGTTCTACCCGCCACCAGCCAGATGGCCGGCGGGGGAAGCCCCACCCCCAACACCCACAGCCACCCATCTCTCTCCCTTTAAGGGTGTGCAACCCGTGTTTCATCCCAAGTGCGAACTCCGCAAGCTTGCAGGGAAATGCCAGCTTCGTTCTTAAAAGGGAAACGCAGCTGCTCTTAAAGGGGAACCGCCGGCTGCCGGCTACTTTAAGTGCAGGGAACTGCCATTTCTGGAGATCCGGCACACGGGCGGATGGGGGGGGTGGCAGACGTCCCCAACGTGACGTCATCACGTTGGGGATGCCCCACCCCCTCCAGGAACGCCCCCAAAGTCCCCCGCTGGGGGTGGAAGATGGACTTGGCAACCCTATGGCTGACCTTCAGTCACACAGTTGACTATTCCTGCGCTGTGATAGCAGCTGCTGCCAGAGCAACATTTTTTTAAAAAATCTCCACCGCCAAACCAATCTACAGTGACCAATCAGAAGCCTTGATGGACAACCCAGCTAGGGTTACCAGCTTCCCCCCGCCCAGCAGGTACGGGGTGGTGTTGCTGCCAGCTCCATGTTGGGAAATTCCTGGAGATTTGGGGATGGAGCCTGGGGAGGACAGGGACCTCAGTGGGGCACAAGGCCACAGAATCCCCCCTCCCAAGCAGCTATTTTCTCCAGGCAAACTGATCTCTGCAGCTGGCAAATGAGCTGTGATTCCAGGTGGACCTGCAAGTCCCACTTGGAGGCCGGCCTCCTTAGGCCCCACACACTTCCTAAGAGCACTTGGTGGGCACCAGGGGTGGTGGCAGCAGGCCCCATGTTGCCCCCGGGCACTACGTTGGGGACCCCTCGCCTTAAAGACGGGCCGAATGTCTTCCAGGGTGAGCTTTGGTGACTCAGAGCTCACATCAGCAGACCCATGAAGAGTCAATCCACCAGGCAGATCCATTCCGACCCAACTCTGCGGGCCACACCAAGGTGGGGAGAGAGGCTGCCAGGAGAAGCAGGTTGAAAATGAGATCCAGCTAGGCTTCCCATTCCCCACTGGGGGTGGGGTGGGGGTTGCACTCTTTAGGGGCCCCCAATCCGCCGGCCCGGATCCAGCCAGCGGGGGAACCCTGCCCCCAAAGTACCAGGATCGTGCCAACGTGCTCAGTGCAATGACGTCGCCTGGAGGTGACGTCATCATGCTGGGCACGTTGCCCAATGATGTCACTTCCGGGGGGGATGTCATTGCGGCACACGCGCATAGTGCGCACACCAGAGGATCCAGGGAGGGAAGCTCCGTTTCCCCCACCAGCAGAAGGCAGGGACCTGGCAACTGTCGATCCAACCCAAGAGTAATCCATCTGCTCGAAAGAGGCCATCTCCCCCGCCCCCGGCCTTTCTGTCGCCTGACCCGTTTGCATGGCGGAGCTGATGTGTGCCTTGCAGTGAATCAAGGGAGACGAGGGATCAGAAGAAACGGGCAAGGCCCTGCTTTTGCTGGTCAGCAATCTGATCCTTAACTGGAGACGTGTAAGACACACTGGAAAGGCAAGCTTAAATCTGCGGGCCTAACTATGCCCAAGAGGTTTACTGTCTGGTTAGCAGGATCAACAAAAGAAACAATAAAGCATTTTTTATTAGCCTTGAAGTAAGACCTCTGGGACTTTTTCCTTCTTCCCAGGGCAGGGCCCCACCCAACATAAATTTCATACGTTCGCTTCCTCCGGCTTGACCCCGACAAACAGCAGAGCAAAAAGAAAGGGAAACATCAACAATATGGGGGAGGGGGTCCCTCACCAGCATTTTATATCTTTCACATCATCTGAGAATAATGAGATGTTTTTAAACTCTGTAAAATTAGGCAAGTCTCCCCCCCCCTTTAAGGGATGGATTTTAAGCATGACTTAAAATGTGTGTTTTATTATAATCTGTGTTTCAGGGCATCCTAATTTGGGAACGAAAACTCCCACAGCCTAGTTTTCACACAGGTGCATGTCAAAGGTTCACAGTAGGTACGGTCCTTTGTCAAAACTGGACTCTCCATTTGTAAACTGCATATATGTCCTCTTTGCAGAATATGATCATGGAAATCTACACAGAGGTCTGTGAGACCTGGATCTGGGGTTTGCTTTGTTGCGACCGCCTGCAAAGCATCCTGAACACTGGACCAAACTAAGGTTTTATAACAACATTTGAGTCCAGTCGGGCACCTTTAAGACCCACAAAGTTTTATACAAAGTATGAGCTTTCGTGTGCAGGCACACGAAAAGAATTTACCTGTCAATACATATAGACAAAGGTTGGGCAGTAAATTAGCATGCATCATAATGAAGATATTTAGTGGGTTCAGGAATAAGAAGCTTAGTTTATATGGTTTCCGTATAAGAACATAAGAGACACCAATGTTGGATCAGGCCAAAGGCCCATCCAGTCCAACACTCTGTCTCACACAGTGGCCAGAAATACCAGTGCCACCAGGAGGTCCAGCAGTGGGGCCAGGACACCAGAAGCCCTCCCACTGTTGACCCCTCCCCCAAGCACCAAGAAGACAGAGCATCACTTGCCCCAGAGCCCCTATCTATACCTTGTGGCTGATGGACCTCTGCTCCATATGCTTATCTAATTCCCTCTTGAAGCCGTCCATGCTTGTAGCCGCCACCACCTCCTGTGGCAATGAATTCCAGGTGTTAATCACTCTTTGGGTGAAGAAGTACTTCCTTTTATCTATTCTAACCCGACCGCTCAGCAATTTCACTGAGTGCCCACGAGTTCTTGTATTGTGAGAAAGGGAGAAAAGCACCTCTTTCTCTACCTGCTCTTTCCCATAATGAAGATGTTTTAACAGATGCAAAGACCAAACAAGATTCACAAGCTAAATCTACATGGTCACCATTTGCTTGGATTCAATTCCAGGGGGGAAAGGCTTTATTGTGCATGATGGGGAGGCAGGGAGTGGCAAACCGCCTCTGAAGGTCTTTTGCCTTGAAAACCCTACCGGGTTGCCACAAGTCAGCTTCGATCTTGATGGCATTTGATTAATGTCTCTGACCTGGATGGCCCAGGCTCGTCTGATGTCATCAGATCCAGGAAGCTAAGCAGGGTTGGTTCTGGCAAGTATTTGGATGGGAGATGTGACAGACTGCACTTTTTAAGAGGCTTAAAAGTCCTGTCCATAAAACCAAGGTCCTTTCTGCACTTGGATCTCATCCCTGGTTTTATCAGAGTTCAGCTCGGGACACAATACTTTGCATTTATCCCTGGTTATAACACCATCCATTTATCCCAGGACAAGTGTGGGGCAAAACCTGGGTGACCTCGATGTAATGTGGAAAGAAAAAATACCCCGAGATAATTAGAGGGGTGAACTCGCGTGTAGTGCAGAATGTACGTTCGGGGACAGGACTGAACCAGGATTTAAGGTCTAGTGCGGAATCACCCTTAAGGATCACGAAGGATTAATAGTGATTGGTTGGCATGATCGGAGCAAGAAAAACTCTTTTGTGAGAGCTGGAGGCTGAGGAGAACAGATTCAGTTTCCTGCCTTCACTGTGACAAGGCGGGTGTTGAGATCATCTTAGACTAGCCCTGACAGACAAGGGCTTAGTACTGACTAAGTCAGAATTCAACCATGACTATGGCTGGGAGAGTGGGATATTTGTTGTTGTTCAGTCGCACAGTCGAGTCCGACTCTTCGCAACCCCATGGACCAGATCACGCCAGGCCTTCCTGTCTTCCACCGTCCTGTGAAGTTGGCTCAATTTCATGTTCGTTGCATCGATGACACTGTCTAACCATCTCATCCTTTGCCGTCCCCGTCTTCTTTGACCTTCAATCTTTCTCAGCATCAGGGTCTTCTCCAGCGAGGGCTCCCTTCTCATTGGGTGGCCAAAGTCTTTGAGCTTCAGTTTCATTATCTGGCCTTCCAGGGAACAGTCTGGGTTGATTTCTTTTAGGATTGACTGATTTGTTCTTCTTGCAGTCCAAGGGACTCTCAAGAGTCTTCTCCAGCACCATAGTTCAAAAGAATCTATTCTTCGGCACTCGGAGTGGGATAGAAGTACAATTAAATAAATAAATAAGTTGAGGGCAGTTTTGGACACAGACAAGCGACCTGGGGGGAAAGTTCACCAAGGAGGTGTGGGTAGCACAAGAAGTCTCCCATTCAGGCCAAAGGAAGAGGGGATAAATCTTCGAGGGAGAGAAGAAAAATCCCTTCCCAGTCAGTCAGGGAAAGTGATCTCTGAGGAGATTCCCTGGTCATCTAGTGTGATTGGAAACTGCTTGTGGAGACTTAAAAGCCAGTTAGCAACTCAAGGAGATTTCTGGTGTTCCAAGAGAAGGGGTTTGGGAAGAGGATACCACCCTTCTGGGCACCAAATGAATCTGCTGTTAAACAAATAAAGTGAACTGGAGCGTTTGGGGAAAACACAGGAACAAAATCCTATCACAATAAAGAACTATAGTAACTGTGAATACTTCAAGAAACCCTTACTAGCCTGATATATAAGGATTTGTTCTTATACTATTTTACCTCAGTATTTTCAAACCCTGACTTCACCTAACCTTCCCCTTGAAGTTAGCCTGATATATAAGGATTTGTTCTTATACTATTTTACCTCAGTATTTTCAAACCCTGACTTCACCTAACCTTTCCCCTTGAAGTTAATTAAAACCTTTTAAAAGCATCTATCAAGTGCCATTTTCTGTCATTTAAGTTAAAGGGAGACCCTAACCCTTCCTGCAGGTCTGGGGCTGAGAAAAGAGCCATTCCGTATTACTGACACAGGGTGGGACTGCTAAAGCTACTTTATAGAGAAAATACATGCTACCTGGGCTGCTCAGTCAGTGAAGGGGCACAAAAAGGAAAATGGAGGGGAAATCTTGCCTCCGATGGAGGGAAGTGGACGAAGTCTGTCCTAGGAAACCTCCAAGGTCATGACACAGAGGCCAGCCATGGCAAGCCACCTCTGAATGTCTCTTGCCTTGAAAACCCTACGGGGTCACCATAAGTCACCTGTGCCTTGATAGCGCTTTCCACCACAACCATTCGGCACTGGAGTCCAGAGGACTCACATTAGGTTCTCTGAACTAGTCAGCCCAAAAAGGGGAAATGAGGCTACATAGCTGACTTTGGAGGAGGAGGAGAATGAATTTTCTCACGGGAGGGTGTTAAGCAGTAGGGTACCGCAGGGCTCAGTACTGGGTCCGATGCTTTTTAACTTGATCATTAATGGTTTGGAGTTGGGAGTAAGCAGTGAAGTGGCTAGATTTGCGGATGACACGAAGTTGTTCAGGGTGGTGAGAACCAGGGAGGATCGTGAGGCACTCCAAAGGGATCTGTCAAGGATGGGCAAGTGGGCGTCAACGTGGCAAATGGGGTTCAATGTGGTCAAGTGCAAAGTGATGCACATTGGAGCCAAAAATCCTAACTATAAATACACATTGATGGGGTCCAAACTGGCAGAGACTGACCAAGACAAAGATCTTGGAGTCGTAGTAGATAACTCACTGAAAGTGTCGAGACTGTGTGTGACAGCAATTAAAAAAGGCCAACGCTATGCTGGGGATTATTAGGAAGGGAACTGAAAACAAATCAGCCAGTATCATCATTCCCCTGTATAAATTGATGGTGCGACCTCATTTGGAATACTGTGTACAATTAGCCTGTCCCAACGTTGGCTTCTCTTATGTTCTTAATTCATACCCCACCTTTCAATCAGAGTCTCAGAGCGGCTGGCAATCTCCTTTCCCTTCCCTTCCCCACAACAGACACCCTGCGAGGTAGGTGGGGCTGAGAGAGCTCTGAGAGAACTGCTCTTGAGAGAACTTGTGACTGACCCAAGGTCACCCCAGTGGCTGCATGTGGAGGAGTGGGGAATCAAACCCAGTTCTCCTAGATTAGAGTCCGTGCACTTAACCACGACACCAAACTGTCTGAGTGCATAGCATGTTTAGTAACACACCATGGTTCCCAGGAATCAGTCGCCCCTCTGCTAGAATTGAATTGCTTTTATTTTAACATCAGGCTCAGTTCAATCAATTCCCACCATTCCTCGGCAATCCAGAGGAAATATATTAGCGTGTCCGCCCTGGGCTGCGTTATTTGCTCGAGCCGGGCCTGGGCAACAAGCAATTTCGATAAGGTGCCTGGATTCCTATGGAGAAAATGAAACAATAAACACTCGAAATATGAGGAAGAAATTACACCCATTAAATGCCTCGCGGCCGATGAATGATACGATGGCTGCCTATTCAACTTGGACATTTTCCACATGATTGAAGCTTTATTTAGTCGAATGAAATGCGCTTCCTGAATGCTGCATCTCAGTGGCTGCCTGACCCGGAGGACAAAGGGAGGTATTATGTGATTAGACAAGAGATCATTCGCTTTTAAAGGCATCGGGATATGATTTTAAGGTTTTTAATTAGCAGCCGATACTTTCATGTCCCGGGCTTCTGCTCTTGCCAGAATTCCTATTCAGGTCTTGCATTGCCACAGACTTTTTTTTTTTTGGGGGGGGGGGGGAAGAACACACCACAAAATGCTCATCTTTTTTCCTCTCTTCTTTAAAAAAAAAAAAAAAGAGGCAGAGAGGAAGTTTTGCCCGCTCCGAAGAAAAATCGAGAGTAAATTTATAGATTTGAAAGATCTTATACTCTGCCTGTCTCTCACAGGAATAAAATTGTAATTCTGACATTAGAAGAAGAGAATAAGAGACTGGATTTATATCCCGCCCTTCACTCGGAGTCCCAGAATGGCTTGCAAACTCCTTTCCCTTCCCCTCCCCACAACAGACACCCTGGGAGGTAGGCGGGGCTGAGAGAGCTCTTTCGAGACCTGCTCTTTCATGAACAGCTCTGAGAGAACTACGGCTTGCCCAAGGTCATCCAGCCAGGTGCAAGTGGAGGAGTGGGGAATCAAACCCGGTTCTCCCGGATTAGAGTCCGTGTACTTAACCACTACACCAAACTGACTTGGTGCAGTGGTTAAGAGCATCGGGCTCTAATCCGGAGAACCGGGTTCAATTCCCCACTCCTCCACATGAAGCCAGCTGGGTGACCTTGGGCCAGTCACAGTTCTCTCAGAACTTTCTCAGCCTCACCTACCTCACAGGGTGTCTGTTGTGGGGAGAGGAAGGGAAAGGAGATAGTAAGCCTTTGGGTAGTGGAGGGTGGGGTACAAAAAACTCCTCCTCCTCCTCCTCCTCCTCCTCTTCTTCTTCTTCTTCTTCTTCGTACAACTCTACTTAACACATTTTCAGCCAGCGTAAATCAGCATTACCTGAGTAGTACTTTCCGCAGTTGCCACTTAATATAATGTCGGAAGAACCGTGATTCCTGAGATGGAAACGACTGTAGGCTAGTGCAAAATGGGTGCTGTGAAATTGAAGACACCCGACTGTGAAAGAAATTATTATGAAATGAAAGAGACTGGGGAATTGAAACAGATGCCCTCGCTTTGGATGAGGGCTTCTAATATGCATCCTGGCTACTCTCACAGAATTTTAAGGGTTTGCTTCATTTCAAAGGCATAGATTTCTAGCCAGGTCTGCATGGAAGAGAATCCCGTTCTGCACTGTGTTCAGAATAAATCATGCAAATGAACTATCTTATTTGAATCCATTACACTATTTATTCCAACTCGGAGATCTGGGGTTTTTTAAAAAAATACTGTGTGGTTGTGTTATGTTAGGAATACAATAAATCAGCCTGCCAAACACCTACAGACAGATTGATGAACTATCGAACAGACGGTCAAAAAACAAGGTCTTTGTCCACAACTTTGTTTGTAAGAGTGACCTGGGCTCAGGGGTAGAGCATGCAGAAGGTCCCAGGTTCAATCCCTGGCATCTCCAGTTAAAAAGCACTAGGCAGGAGCTGATGGGAAAGACCTCTGCCTGAAACCCTGGAGAGCTGTGAAGAGGGGCTGTGGCTCAGTGGAAGAGTCTCTGCTTGGCATGCAGAAGGTCCCAGGTTCAATCCCCAGCAGCACCTCCAGGTAAAAAGGACCAGGCAGGAGGTGATGGGAAAGACCTCCGCCTGAGACCCTGGAGAGCTGTGAAGAGAGGCCGTGGTTAAGGGGAAGAGCCTCTGCCTGGCATGCGGAAGGTCCCAGGTTCAATCCCCGGCCTCTCCAGCTAAAAGGATCAAGTAGTAGGTGATGTGAAAGACCTCCGCCTGAGACCCTGGAGAGCTGCTGCCAGTTTGAGTAGACAATACTGACTCTGATGGACCCAGGGTCTGATTCAGCATAAGGCAACTTCATGTGTTCAGCTGGAGAACAGGACGTTAGCCAAAACTGACAGATGTTCAAGCATCCCTTGTCCAGATCAGTGTATGATTGATAAGGTGTGAGGGAGACTGTACTATTGGAACATTTGGTTAACATAGCAGAGTTTGCCAATCAAAGAAGCGTGAATACTGAGGGCAGTAAATAAATCTCCCAAGAAGTATATTGCAGAAAAGGGAAACTTACATTTATCCAAGCAGATCCAGCTCATATTCAGGTTGCCGTCGAAAGGAGAGAGAGAAACTAAATCTAAAGAGTTCTTTTCAGGGGTCATTTCGTAGAAAAAGAGCTAGGGGGACTCATTAGCATAACTCATTAGCATATGCCACACCCCCTGACATCACCGGAAGTGTGTTCTCCCCACAGCCGCGGCGACCTCCAGCGGGCACCAGCAGGGAGCTCCAGGCCCCGCCCTCCCGCACCTCACCCGGGGGGATGGAGTCCCCTTGCGTCCCCCCCCAAATGACCCCTGGTTCTTTTCCCCATCACAAACAGACAGCTTGCCTGCATCATGTGCGAGGGAGCAGGAGGGCATTGTCTCTACAGGAGAGACTGCAGAGACATGTGTCTCCATGGAAGGCCATGTAGAGAGAGGGAAACGACAAAGTGCACACAGAGAGAGGAGGGGGTCAGAGGGCAGATAACACCTAGACACACTTCGATGTGGCGCCCCCCCCAATGTACAGGCATGCTGAGTCGCTCACTCCAACATGTACACAGGAAGTGGTGGCGGCTACAAGCACGGAGGGCTTCAAAAGGGAATTGGATAACTATATGGAGCAGAGGTCCATCAGTAGCTATTAGCCACAAGGGTATAGATAGGGGCTCTGGGGCAACTGATGCTCTGTCTTCTTGGTGCTTGGGGGCGGTCAACAGTGGGAGAGCTTCTAATGTCCTGGCCCCACTGCTGGACCTCCTGAGGGCACCTGGTATTTCTGGCCACTGTGTGACGCAGAGTGTTGGACTGGATGGGCCTTTGGCCTGATCCAGCATTGGCTTCTCTTATGTTCTTATATGGAGCAGAGGTCCATCAGTGGCTATTAGCCACAAGGTACAGATAGGG
>NW_015168147.1:74927-79144 GCF_001447785.1 Gekko japonicus | reverse complement strand
CCTCCTCCTCTTCTTCTTCTTCTTCTTCTTCTTCTTCTTCTTCTTCTTCTTCTTCTTCTTCTTCTTCTTCTTCTTCTTCTTCTTCTTCTTCTTCTTCTTCTTCTTCCCGAAAAGGTCTGCATTTCTTCTTCTTCTTCTTCTTCTTCTTCTTCTTCTTCTTCTTCTTCTTCTTCTTCTTCTTCTTCTTCTTCTTCTTCTTCTTCTTCTTCTTCTTCTTCTTCTTCCCGAAAAGGTCTGAATGGGGGAAATGGTATGTCATGGCACTCTGTGTGAGTCAGATAAATAATATCCACTTTGCTGAGTTTCCAAAATGGAGTTTGGGAATTTTTAAAATGGAGGTCAGAATCTCACCACACAGGTAGTCACTGTGTGGTGTCATGTCGATTGCTCTTGATTGCTAGCAGCAGATACACTAACACCGAAAAGCTTTGAAACACAAAAGGAATTCAGCTAGGGATGAGCAGGGACTGAATCATGATGCAAAATTCATCAGGAATTTTGTCCTGTTCATGGTTCGGGAACAGAAATTTGTGATGGGAGGTTCCTGAACAGAAGTTCGTGAAGCAAAATCCATCACAAATTTGCCATTTGTGGTTTGCGAACAGCAGTCCGTAAGGGGTCTACTGTCACGAAATTCCATGAACTTTTAAAGCATTCCGTGGCAGTCCATGGCGAACTGAGAGGATGGAGCAGAAAGCAGGGGTTTAAAGGGACTCTGAGTCTGTTCCTTGAAAAAGAGCACCTCCCCACCACTCGGCTCTTTCAGGCTCTCTTGTGGGATTGCACAAGACACCCCAAAACAGCTGAGCAGTGGGGAGTGCCTCACCACTGTGCAGCTGTTTTTCAGGCTGTCTTCAGCAGTCCCTTTAAAGTTTTAAAGGGACTGCACAAGACAGTCCAAAACAGCTGAGTGGTGGGGAGTGCCTCCTGGCCACTCAGCTTTTTTGCAGCTTTTGTAAAGAACAGAACATGCAGGGGAGTTAAAGGGACTCAGAGTCCCTTTAAACACCTGCTTTCTGCTCCATTTTCTCAGTCCACCATGAACTTCTGTTCAGGAACAATGAACAGGACAAATTTGTTATGAATTTTGCTTCATGAACTTGGATGTGAAATCACTCTGCTCTCCAAGATATAAGGACAGGTGGACTCCCATTCTAGCTGTATCTGAAGAAGTGAGCCGTGACTCATGAAAGCTCACACCCCGCCTCAAATTTCGTTAATCTTTAAGGTGCTCCTGGACTCTTGCTCTTTTCCTCTGACAGAATGACATTTCTGTATAACAAGAGGCAGGACCTGCGATACTCGCAGGGGGGGAGTATTCCCCACAGCTCCCGGCCTGCAGAAGCGGCAGCAGGTGAGCCCAGCCTTCTCCCTCCCCCCTCCCCCCTCAGTGGCTTCGCCCGCCCGCCTGCCTGCCTCCCTCCGGGGCGGCGGCGGCAGCAGCGAGGCCCGGCTTCTTCCTCCCCCCCGTCGCCCGCCAGCCGGCTCTGAGGAGGCGGCAGCGGCGGCGGCGCAGAGCGTCTCCTGCGCAGGCGCAGGAGACGGTCTTGCGCTTTCGGGGGGATTTAAACATCCCCCCGAATTTTTTTTAAACTTTTTTTATTTTTGTGCACACGTGGGGACTGCCCCACGTGTGCACAAACCTCCCCTGGCCCCCCAAGTGCCCCCGAAGTGCGGATATAGCGATCCGCACGGAGGGGGCCACTTGGCTATTAGATATAGTGATGATATGTCCTTTAGTATCCCCACTTCTGGGACCCAAAGTGGTACACAAAAAATACCCAGTTTTAATAATCAACAAGATAAATGAGCAAAATAACAATTAATACAAAACCAAGCCCCGTGTAGTTTTGCAAAGATGGGGTTGAGATGGCCACTGAGTCCCCCTTCCCACTACAAACCCCCACTTTGCCCTGAGAGGAACACAGGACATCTCCAAGTTACATGTGCAGAATGCCTGGATATACACGTAGCAGATATTTGAAGACTTGCAATACGTTATATTACTTGTTTGGGGACTGTGTTCTGGGGAACTGTGGGTTTCTTCAAAACGTCTCAGGGATGGGGTATCTCACCAAGAAGGTCAGTAATGGGAAGTAAGTCTTCCCAGAGAGAAACAGAGGAAGTCCCCCATTGTCAGGTTTTGTGATATTTCCAGCTACACACTTTGGGAAACAATGCCACAGGGACCTGAAGCGTTGAACAAACTTCACTTAATTCTGTGTAACCTTCCGGCAACCGATCTGAAAATGGCTTCTCCCCCCCCTAGGTGTTCCTCAGGACTCCTTCATGCTACGCAGCCATTCATGGGACTATGTTGTTTCTACTATCGTTATATTTCCCCTTGTTTTGAAAGTATCACTCTCTGTATCTAATGGGTTTCCTTACCACTGTGTCTCGGGATGTAGCCGTGAGCATCTCAGGGTCCCAACAATTCTTCTCTCCTTTCATTGACATTTTCTTTTTTGCTGCAAGGTTTTCATTCGTTTGGTCCCGAGGCACTGGCCCCTCCGTGTGAGATGTCAGCACATCTGTCTTAGTGGTTTCATCCATCACTGGGCCAAGGTCTTTTTTTAAACCTCTGCTGGTCATCCTGTAGACAGCTACATCATCTGTCTGAACCGAATACAAACTTTAGGATCATATCTTACCAAGTGGTTTCTCGCGCAATGACCCCTGCACAGGAACCTGAAGTGTTGAACAAACTTCACTTAATTCTGTGTAACCTGGCGGCAACCGATCTGAAAATGGCTTCCCCCCCTTAGGTGTTCCTCAGGACTCCTTCATGCTACGCAGCTGTTCATGGGACTATATTGTTTCTACTATCATTCTATTTCCCCTTGTTTTGAAAATATTGCTCTCTGTATCTCATAGGTTTCCTTGTCACTGTGTCTTGGGATGTAGCCGTGAGCATCTCAGGGTCCCAACAATTCTTCTCTCATTTCATTGACATTTTCTTTTTTGCTGCAAGGTTTTCATTTGTTTGGTCCCGAGGCACTGGCCCCTCGGTGTGAGATGTCAGCACATCTGTCTTCTCACTGGTTTCATCCATCACTGGGCCACGTTTTTTTTTGTAAACCTCTGCCGGTCGTCCTGTAGACAGCTACATCATCTGTCTGAACCGAATACAAACTTTAGGATCATATCTTACCAAGTGGTTTCTCGTAGGTTTCCACACTCCTCCGCTTTGATGATGGCAGCTAGGGGTTTTGTTTTGTTTTGTTTTTAATTCTAAGATTTTGACATCTGGTAGATTGCTGTGCCAGGTCTTCAGTATGAACACCAAGACCTGGCAGTCAACAGCTTCTCAAACCATCTTTTGCTTCTCTCAGTTCCCAGATGACTCTGGTGTGCAGTAATCACAGTGTTCCTCAGGACTCCTTCATGCTACGCAGCTGTTCATGGGACTATATTGTTTCTACTATCATTCTATTTCCCCTTGTTTTGAAAATATTGCTCTCTGTATCTCATAGGTTTCCTTGTCACTGTGTCTTGGGATGTAGCCGTGAGCATCTCAGGGTCCCAACAATTCTTCTCTCATTTCATTGACATTTTCTTTTTTGCTGCAAGGTTTTCATTTGTTTGGTCCCGAGGCACTGGCCCCTCGGTGTGAGATGTCAGCACATCTGTCTTCTCACTGGTTTCATCCATCACTGGGCCACGTTTTTTTTTGTAAACCTCTGCCGGTCGTCCTGTAGACAGCTACATCATCTGTCTGAACCGAATACAAACTTTAGGATCATATCTTACCAAGTGGTTTCTCGTAGGTTTCCACACTCCTCCGCTTTGATGATGGCAGCTAGGGGTTTTGTTTTGTTTTGTTTTTAATTCTAAGATTTTGACATCTGGTAGATTGCTGTGCCAGGTCTTCAGTATGAACACCAAGACCTGACAGTCAACAGCTTCTCAAACCATATTTTGCTTATCTCAGTTCCCAGATGACTCTGGGATGCAGTAATCACAGCATTAGGTCTTGTGGGGGTATAATTTTATCCTTTAAAACTGTGAGGCTATCACATAAGCCTCATCCCTTACTGTAGTTCCACTCAGCACTGCTCACCTGTTGAACTTCCACCAGTCCAGGCATCCCCGTAAAACTGGTTCCCTCCCTCCCTCCCTCCCTCCTTCCTCCTTCCTTCCTTCCTTCCTTCCTTCCTTCCTTCCTTCCTTCCTTCCTTCCTTCCTCTCTTTTTCTCTTTCCTCTCTCTCTTTCCTTT
>NW_015168147.1:72983-74472 GCF_001447785.1 Gekko japonicus | reverse complement strand
CCCTCCCTCCCTCCCTCCCTCCCTTTCAATTTGCAAAAGTCTACCATCTGCTGTGGTGGTGGAAAATGCCCTCAAGTCCCAGCTGACTCATGGCGACCCCAGAGGGTTTTCGAGGCAAGAGACATTCAGAGGTGGTTTTGGCCCTTCCCGGCCTCTGTGTGCTGACCCCGCATGGGGCTTCCCATCCAAATAACAGCCAGGGCCAGTCCTCCTTAGCTTCTGGGGTCTGATGAGACTGAGCTTGCCTGGCCCATCCAGGTCAGAGCATGGTCTATTTTGGCTCTTTGATATTCCTTCCATTTCCTTTCTGAAACTGGCAAATGTGACACCACGAATAATATCAGCTTCTTCAGAATTTGCATCTTTCTATCTTTGACAGAGCACTAGTTACGAACAGGCAGTTCTCCTTTGCCTGGGAAATAGAACATGTCTCGGTGGCGTTTCTATAGTGCCCTCCTCGGATTCCCGAAGGACGAGCCTCATGGCCAAGTTTTCTGAAACTTGCTTCCGATGCTTTTTCCATATTGCAAACATTTCCTTTTTTGTATCTGGAGGACGTTTTTCTTCTTCTTCTTCTCTGTGCAGTGTGATGGAAGCATGTGTAATGGGTCATCTGTTCTGCAACGATCCAGCATCCAAACCTGGCACACACCCCTGACATAGTTACAGGGTCTTTCACATAGTAATACTTCGGCGCAGGTGTTTTAACTTGCTGTTTCATTTATTGGCATCCAGTAAAACTCGACATCTTGCTCCAATAACTGTCTTAATGATGTAGTCGCTGTTGCCATGTTTGGAATAAACTTTGGGAGATCAAAGGAGGAAGGAGGGGGCCACGGGTGCGGTTCTGAACTCCGTGGACAGTTAGAGAGCTGGCGAAAAATGTGATGGGCAGGCAGGTGAGCGGGCGGACAGACTAACAGACAGATGGACGGATGGATGGATGGATGGTTGAATTTCTGTTCCTAGGAATCTTTCTGGATCAGTCTTCATTGGGGGGGGGGGTCATGAGGCATCTCGTCTTCTGTTGTAACCTGATTTTGATTCTTCTCCAGTTTTCTAAATATTTCACTTCCAGTGTAACAAATTTGCATTTTTCTGCCTTCCATTTTGTATCTTGACACCTGTCTAAAACTCATCTCTGCCTCTTGTTAGAATCTTCTCTGTCCGTTCTTCCCACTGAGACATCGCCTTCATGATAGGTGGCACTAGGAAAATGGCTGGCTGGGTCCTTCGGCATGAGACCAATGGCACTGTTGGTGCCCCCCCGGCTGTTTGGCCCCCGTGCGCTCACCCATCCCAACCCATCAAAACTCGCAGTTGCTCCTGCAGTCTTTGCCTAATATGAACTGGATTCAACTTCCCCCTTCTTGTCAGTTGCCAAAAGCAAGAAGAAGAAGAAGAAGAAGAAGAAGGAGAAGGAGAAGGAGAAGGAGAAGAAGAAGAAGAAGAAGAAGAAGAAGAAGAAGAAGAAGAAGAAGAAGAAGAA
>NW_015168147.1:70020-72746 GCF_001447785.1 Gekko japonicus | reverse complement strand
TTACAACCTCCTTTCCCTTCCCCTCCCCACCACAGACACCCTGTGAGGTAGGCGGGGCTGAGAGACTCTGACAGAAATTGCTGTTTTCCAAGAACAGCTCTGACAGAATTATGGCTTGCCCAAGGTCATCCAGCAACTGCGAGTCGAGGCGTGGGGAATCAGACCCGGTTTCCCCAGATTAGAGTCCACGCACTTAACCACAACACCAAACTGACTCCTGAGCAGTTGTGTAGCTCTTTGGCAGCTGATGGTGCTGGACAATGGAGGTGAAGACATCTGAGGTTTAGGTCATGAGTGGTCATAGTTGCTGGGCACAGGATGCTCATGGTGGGAACTGGAGGTTTAAGGAATCGGCCCAAATACGTGGCCAACGGTTCTAAAATAGAACCGCACCCTGAGACGATTGGTCTGCCTGGAGCAGGGGAAGTTTCTTTATGGATTTTGGGCAGCAAAGAGAACTGAGTCATTCTTTCTTCTGACTCTAAGAGGAAATCACATGTGCATTTATCACTATAATTATCTGATATTCCTTCATGTAACAGTTCCTCTATCTCTTTTTTAATCTCCACCATTGGATTTCTTTTCTGTGTGCCTCATGAATGTAAACTTCCAGGTCCCACACAACACTATGCTCACCTTCTGAACCTGTCTGCTGTGCTGTTTGTGAGTGGGCAGAGGGAGTGGTGGAGAGACATAAGAACATAACATAAGAGCATAAGAGAAGCCATGCTGGATCTGGCCAATGGCCCATCCAATCAAACACTGTGTGTCACACAATGGCAAAAACCCAGCGGCCATCAAGAGGTCCACTATTGGGGCAAGAACTCCAGAAGCCCTCCCACTGCTGCCTCCCAAACACCAAGAAGACAGAGCATCACTGTCCGAGATGTAAGAACATAAGAAGCCATACTGGATCTGGCCAATGGCCCATCCAATCAAACACTGTGTGTCACACAATGGCAAAAACCCAGCGGCCATCAAGAGGTCCACTATTGGGGCAAGAACTCCAGAAGCCCTCCCACTGCTGCCTCCCAAACACCAAGAAGACAGAGCATCACTGTCCCAGACACAGGAACATAAGAGAAGCCATGTTGGCCCACCAGTCCCACACTCTGTGTCACACAATGTCCAAAAACCAGTTGCCATCAGGCAGTCCACTAGCAGGGCCAGAACTCCAGAAGCCCTCCCACTGCTGCCCCCCAAGCACCAAGAATACAGAGCATCACTGCCCCAGACAGAGTGTTTCATGTATACCTTGTAGCTAATAGCCACTAATGGACCTCTGCTCCTTATGATTATCCAATTCCCTGTAGAAGACCTTGCAGGTGGGTAGCCAGGTGATGGACAGATAAGAGCCAGCATGTGTTTCTCAAGAACAAGTCATGTCAGACTAACCTTATCTCTCTCTCTTTTTTAATAAGTTACTACCTTGCTGGATTGGGGATGCTGTAGACATAGTTTATCTTGATTTCAGTAAGGCTTTTGATAAAGTTCCACATAATATGCTTGTCGACAAATTGGAAAAATGTGGTTTGGATCCTATGACTGTTAGGTGGATCTGTAACTGGTTGACAGACTGCAGCCCAAGAGTGTTTGTAAATGGATCCTCATCTTCTTGGAGAGGAGTGACAAGTGGAGTGCCTCAAGGATCTGTCCTGGGACCTCTTTTGTTCAACAGCTTTATCAATGATTTGGATGAAGGGATAGAAGGAATGCTTAGATTTGCAGATGATGCTAAATGGGGACGGGTAGCAAATATGGTAGAAGACAGAGTCAGGATACAGGATGATCTTGACAGGCTGGAAAACTGGGCTAAAACAAATACAATGAATTTCAATGGGGATAAATGTAAAGCTCTGCATTTAGGCAGGAAAAATCAAATGCATAATTATAGGTTGGTGGAGACATATCTTGACAGTAGTATGTGCGAAAAAGTTCTAGGGGTCTTAGTAGACCATACATTGAACATGAATCAGCTGCTAAAAAGGCAAATGTGAATTTGGACTATATCAACAGAAGTATAGTGTCCAGATCAAACAAAGTGATGGTATCACTTTACTCTGCTCTGGTTAGACCTCACCTAGAGTATTGTGTTCAGTTTTGGGCACCACAATTTAAAAAGGATATAGACGTGTCCAGAGGGGGGCAATGAGGATGGTGAGGGGTCTGGAGACCGTGTCCTGTGAGGAGAGGTTGAAGGAACTAGGTATGTTGAGCCTGGAGAGGAGACAACTGAGAGGGGATATGATCACCATCTTCAAGTACTTGAAGGGCTGTCACAGAGAGGATGGTACAGAGCTGTTTTCTGTTGCCCCAGATGGTCAAAACAGAACCAATAGGTTGAAATTAAATCAGAAGAGTTTTCGGCTAAATATTAGGAAGAACTTCCTGACAGAGAGGTTCTGCAGTGGAACAGGCTTCCTTGGGCTCTCCTCCTTTGGAGGTTTTCAACAAGAGGCTTGATGGCCATCTGACACAGCAATGCAGATTCTGTGAACATAGGCAGATGGTGAGAGGGAGGGTGGGAAGGGTTGCATCAGTGCTCAGCTCTTGTGGCCCTTTCTTACATGCCCAGTGAAATGCTGATCGCCACTTTGAAGAAGAAGAAGAGATTGGATTTATACCCCATGGCCCTTCACTACCCAAAGGTAGTGAGCGGCTTACAAACTCCTTCCCCTTCCCCTTCCCCTTCCCACAACAGACACTCTGTGAGGTAGGCGGGGCTG
>NW_015168147.1:48274-69654 GCF_001447785.1 Gekko japonicus | reverse complement strand
TACAGGCAAATATGGAGCAAGAGGGATGAATTTGCCCTCCCCTGCAAGTTCTTGTGCCCCCCCCCCACACCTTCCGTACATATATAAACACCAGCTATACAGACATCAAAATCTGCCATATAGGACTACCAGTCTATCGTGGATTCAAATATATAAACTATATATAATGAGTTTTGATATTGATTTCTGGTGACTTGGGTTACATCATTCCAGTACCGGGATTTTGACTGCTGTCATGGCTCACGTGAGAATATCCCCCCCCCCCCCCCCTCTTTTTTTTTTTTTTTTTGCTCCCCTTGGACAAGACTTGGAGTGCCGAAGCCAAAACAAATCAAGACTTATTAAGAATGGTGGATTTGGAAATCCATGAGAAAATTCTGTAGCTGTAGCTAATAGGTGGGGTGTGTGGCTAAATAAACGGCAATTGCTGCTACAATTTATCATGCATGGTTTTTTACCTTTTACATATTTCAAACCCGCCGTTGTCATTTGCCTGCTATTTGCCTGCTGTTACTGTTCGGCATCTGAAATCGCTCCACTCTGCAAGATATAAGGACAGAGAGACTCACATTCTTGCTGTATCCGAAGAAGTGAGCCGTGACTCATGCAAGCTCCTCCCCTGCCACCAATTGTGTTGGTCTTTCAGGTGCTCCTGGACTCTTGCTGTTTTGTACTGCTACAGACAGACTAATACGGCTACCCATCTTGATCTGTCTCCACGGAAGGCACCAGATTTAGCCATACAGAATGGAAATCCACCAACCTTGTGATATAAGGTCAGATGTACTCACATTCTAGCTGCATCTGAAGAAGTGGGCAGTGACTCATGCAAGCTCCTCCCCTGCCACAAATTGTGTTAGTCTTTCAGGTGCTCCTGGACTCTGGCTCTTTTCTACTGCTACAGACAAACACGACTACCCATCTTGATATTTCAAACTTCGATCATGTTCCCCCCTCTAATAATCCAGTGAACCAAGTCCAGCATTGTGTCCAGATCACGGGAGGTCAGGCCTCACCTGGAGTCTGGTGTCCAGTTTTGGACACCACATTGTAGGAAGGATGTTGACAAGCTCCCGCGTGTCCAGAAGAGGGCAACCAGGATGGTGAGAGGGTTGGAATCCAAGTCTTACGAGGAACGGCTGAAAGAGTTGGGTCTGTTTAGCCTGGGAAAGAGAAGGCTTAGAGGGGACATGATTGCAGTCTTCAAATATCTGAAGGGCTGTCCTGTAGAAGATGGAGAAGATCTCTTCTCTCTTGCTCTGAATTACAAGACTAGATCTATTGGGTGGAAATTACAAGGGAGTCGATACCGGCTAAAGATCAGGAGAAACTTCCCGACTGTAAGAGTGGTTGAGCAGTGGGACAGTCTGCCTCGGGAGGTAGTGGATGCTCCTTCGCTGGACGTTTTCAAGTGGAGGCTGGACGACCATATTTCAGGTCTGTTGTAGGTATGTAGGGCTCTCTTTCAGCTGTGCTCCTGCAGAGTGCAGGGGGTTGGACTAGATGACCTGAAAGGTCCCTTCCAACTCTAACATTCTATGATTCTAAGTCACTAACAAACCGTTCCGCTAGGAGCGACGTCCTACCCTGTGTGAACTCTGACCCAACACGACCTAGCGTGGTGGCACCGCTGAATGTGTCCCTAAAATGCACTTTATCGCCATTGAATGAATGTTTCATATTGACTTGTCTATGTTTTTAAATGATGTATTTTGTTCTATTACTGTAAAATGTATACTGCTTATCAGTTTTTGGAAGCCGCCCTGAGCCCGCCTGGCGGGGAGGGCGGGGTAAAAGTGAAATAAATAAATAAATAAATAAAATCTGATAGAGCCATTTTGCAGATTGGGAAAAGAAACGGGTGGCAATTTGCCGGGCTGCATTTGCTAACTGTAGGTTTTATCACATGAACACATGAAAGTGAATCTTGGTCCATCAAGGTCAGTATTGTCTACTCAGACTGGCAGCAGGTCTCTGGTGCCAAAGGCAGAGGCCTTCCACATCTCCAGCTACCTCATCCTGTATGCCAAGTGGATGTTCTGCCACTGAGCCACGCCCCCTCCAGTCCCATTCCGAAACACAATTGCAGTTCACAAAATCTCAGTCACTGCAACAGCATGCTGAGAAATGTTCTCTAAACCTGAAAACTAAGAAGCCCCTCAGTAACGTTACACGTTTTGCGATGCATAATTGAACAGGATAGAAGCAGGAATTTATCTGCATCGAATTATCCCAAGGTTAAAGTAAATTCGGTCACTGGGTGTTTCAGCTTTTGCTTAATGGCAGCAATAAGATCATTATGCAGATTAGTCTGGTGATTAAGTCTAAATGTCCTTGCACCTTCAAAAGCCCTGAAATATGTGTGTGTGTGTCTATATGGGGCTACCCAAAGAGTTCTCCAGATTTTGGGCAGTCCAACCTAGGGTTGCCTGCCAGGAAGCAGTGCAAGAGTTGCTATGAATGGAGTCACACCAACACCGCAACACCACAGCCTAAACCTGGAAGTGATGTCACCACATTGCTGCGACACTCTAGGATTCACCTGAAACTCTTTGGCACAATGCCTATGTCCTCCTTATTTGGCTCCTGCTGTTCTAACCAGTTTGGTCTAGTAGTTAAATGGGCGGTCTCTAATCTGGGAGAACCGGGTTTGATTCCTCACTCTTCCACTTGCACCTGCTGGATGACCTTGGGCAAGCCATAGTTCTGTCAGAGCTGTCCTTGAAAATCTTCGTCTTCTTCGTCTTCGTCTTCTTCGTCTTCTTCTTGTAGCAGTTGGAGCGGCAGGGCCCCAGGCAGAAGGCTTGATCCCACCCTGGCTTGGAGTTTGGAGCCATAAGTTAGCCACTTCGTACCTATCATAGCCTGCATACCAACAATATGGCAAGAGATTCTGACCTTGAGTGTCATCCCCTGATGCCACTGTGTTCAGGCACCAATGTCTGGCCACGCCAACTGATCATCCCATTGGGAGAAGGGGCGGGGATTTTATCTGAACCCAGAACCGATGTCACAACGGCACTCTAGGAATTCACCAGATCTCTATGGTAAAGACTATAGAAATTTGGAAGGATGCCTAGAGTGTTGCCCATTCCTTCCAGTTTTGCATGCACACACCCCATCTCCTGCCATGATGTTCAGGATCAGTGGGCCCATGGGTAGATTAGCAGACAAACATCCACTATCAGGGTGAAGATGGCCACACCAAGAGAGTTCCGTCTCCAGGCCTGGGCCCCGATAGAGTCTTGTCAGGCTACAGTGTCTGCATTGTCCATAGATAGCTCTGTAAAATTGAATCGCCAAAACCACACTGATTCCTGTCTACTCTAGGAAGAGCTCAGTGTTCCCTCTAAGCTGAGTTAGTGTGAGCCAGCTCATAGTTTTTTAGCCTCTGGCTCACACATTTTTGTCTTCGCTCAGGAAGGAGGGCTCCAGAGCAAACCTTATGCAGCCGCCCAATCGCTCGCTCACAACTTTAATGCCAGGAGCTCATAAAGTAGAATTTTTGCTCACAGGACTCCACAGCCGAGAGGGAGCACTGGTGGGACCTCAGCCACCTCGCCTTACATCAGGCCTACTTGGATAATTTCCGCAGTAGTGAAATCCCCCGCATTGACAATCTAAAAACCATGCATCGTGTGAAAATTTCCGCAGTCAATTTTTCCTCACCAGGCACAGACCAGAAGTTTTCTCTTTCTTACCCTGCATTTTTTGGAATTTGCTGAAACTGAGGATTCCAAAAATGCAGGGTAAAAAGGAGAAAACTTCTGGTCTGTGCCTGGTGAGGAAAAATCTACTGCGGCTGCGGTCACACGGAGCATTAGCCACGCTACAGAGATGGAAGATAGGTGGATTTTCCGGGCGCGATCACACCACAACATCTGGGAAGTGTAGAGCTCCCGTGGCGAACCCAAGGCTTCCCGCCAAAGATACAGAGTTAAAAACTAGTACCTCCGAGGTACTAGTTTCCAGAAACCGTGGGGCAAGGGCTGGCGTCTGATCACATTTCCGGTGGTGGCATCCAGCGCCCGCCCATGTCCCTTCGCAAACAGGTTCCCCCCCCCCCAAGTCTTCACAAGATGCGCACAAGCACCCAATGGCTCATGCGCACAAAGAGGAAAGCAAAAGTGCCATTTTGGCTTTAAAAAAATACATGACCCCGTTTGTCATGGCAGTGGTGCCTAGCCATTGCTGGTGTGATTGAGCCGTGCCACTTCTTTGCCACGCTGCAGGATCGTCGTGTGATCGCCACCCTCATATACCTGCCAGCAAGAGGGACAGACCCGTGGTGTGCTGCCGGCGCGTCTGATCGTGTAATCGTGGATCAAACTGCGCCCGGGCAATTAGCCACGCCTCCCCCCCTCCCCCGCAATATCTGGCTCGTGTGACTGGGGCCTGCGGAAAGTTTCACATAATGCACGTTTTTTAAAACGTCAATGCGGGGGATTTCATTACTGCAGGAAAAATCCTTAAAGTGGCTCCCCTGTACTCCCGAAGAAGAAGAAGACGAAGAAAGAGGAGGAGGAGGAGGAGGAGATTGGATTTATACCCCACCCTTCACTACCCAAAGGTGTCTCAGGGCGCCTTAGAAACTCCTTTCCCTCCCCCTCCCCACAACAGATATACTCTGTGAGGTAGGTGGTGGGGCTGAGAGAGCTCTTGACAGAAACTGCTCTTTTTCAAGGACAGCTCTGACAGAACTATGGCTTGCCCAAGGTCATCTAGCAGGTGCAAGTGGAGTAGTGGGCAATCGAACCCGGTTCTCCCAGATTAGAGTCCGCGCATTTAACCACAACACCAAACTGACTCTCAGAAAAATTAGTCCTCAAGTTATTTCAAATAGAGGACATATCAGATATTAAACTGATAAAACAGATGACTTTATAGAGAATACTTTCCCAGCCAAAAGGCCAAGAAGCGGTATGCAGTAAAAGCCCTATTTTGCTTATCCAGAAGAAGAAGAAGAGGAGATTGGATTTATACCCCGCTCTTCACTACCCAAAGGGGTCTCAGAGCTGCTTACAAACTCCTTTCCCTTCCCCTCCCCACAACAGACCCCCCCTGTGAGGTGGGTGGCGCATTTAACCACAACACCAAACTGGCTCTCTAATTCAGAGGTTTGCCATAGGTCAGAAAAGGTGAGGTGAGTCAATTTGAGGAAGGAAGCCTTCAGTTTGCCTGCCTGAAGAAGGAAGAAGAGGTTGGATTTATACCCCGCCCTTCCCTACCCAGAGGTGTCTCAGAGCGGCTTACAAACTCCTTTCCCTTCCCCTCCCCACAACAGACCCCCCCTGTGAGGTGGGTGGCGCATTTAACCACAACACCAAACTGGCTCTCTAATTCAGAGGTTTGCCATAGGTCAGAAAAGGTGAGGTGAGTCAATTTGAGGAAGGAAGCCTTCAGTTTGCCTGCCTGAAGAAGGGAGAAGAGGTTGGATTTATACCCCGCCCTTCACTGGGAGTCTCAGAGTGGCTTACAAACGCCTTTCCCTCCCCCTCCCTACAACAGACCCCCTGGGAGGCGGGTGGGGCTGAGAGAGCTCTTGACAGAAACGGCTCTTTTTCAAGGACAGCTCTTATCAGAACTACGGCTTGCCCAAGGTCATCCAGCAGCTGCAAGTGGAGGAGTCCAGACACTTAACCACTACACAGAGGAAAGCAGGCAGTGGGGGTGGGAATCCTTCTCAGATTCCTGCTTGGCCATAAGAGATAAGCTAACTCCATGCTGTGATGTGAAAAGGGAGAGAAAGTGATCTGGTTCTCCCAGGGACAGCCAGGCCTGGGTATGGGGGGGGGGAGGGCTTCAGCTAGCCTCTCTCTCGGCGCACCCTATTGGCCAGGAGGCAGAGCTGCAGGCTTTCCCGGCTAATAGACCGTCTCTCTCCCTTCTGTACAAAGCAGCGGTCCCCGTCCAAAAGCCAGGAGCCTCTCCTGCTGCTGAAAGGCCAGATGAGTCAAAGTGACAGACGCCTCTTCTGGTTGGTAGATTGAGGCGGGCAGCTGTGTTGGTCTAAAGCAGCAGGATGAAGTTGGAGTCCAGTGAAGGCCCATCACTGCCGTGGGGCATTCCAAGGCCCTGCCCCCTTAATGAAGAGCCCCGCCCCACAAACAGCCATGCCAAAAACCTTATTTTTGACCCTGACCTAGGTGGTACCGGGCTAGCGGAAAGCGTGATTGTCGGAGATGTATTGAAGGTGCCCTTCTAAAGTTTCTTGCCCTCTGGAAGGAAACTCAAAAGGCATTTAAACGCCTTCTGAAACGCTGCTTTCCCCCCCTAGGAACTGACATGCTCACTGACCTGTCCCTTGAAAGGAAGGGATAGAAACAGGCCCGGAGTCTCTCCCTTTGAAGACAGGCATCCAGAACAATTTAAGTGTAATTTAACTGCCCGCTTACATTTTAAATGCCCCCCCCCGAACCAAAAATCCTGGCTACCTTTAAGACCTGGCTTCTGTGACCTCCTTCCTGAATATCTCTTTGGAGTATCTCACTGTGACTCTAGAATATAGCACTATAGCATATGATGAGAGTTTTATGAAGCCGCGCGACCTTCACTATCGTACTCTATGATTAATGATACGTGGAAGACGTCTTATTGTTCCGCGAGGTCCTGTTCAGACGAAGCCAGTCGAAATGAACTTGTATTCCGGAGAACTTTGTCAGCCTGCACTTTTTTGGGACCTCCCTTCCTTCTTCTTTGTATTGTCGTCATTGATACACGGCTTGACATCGGCACTATAAAGCTCCCCCCCCCATGTTTTTTTGAGCACTGATTCTGTATAGCGCTTGCGTGCAGCTTGCTTTTTCTCCTGCACGCAGAGCTTTGGAGCTGTGCTTCTCTTATCGCATACCGTTCAGACCAACAAAGTTTAATTCAAGGTGTGAGCTTTCGTGTGCGTGCCACCCTTCTTCCGATGGCCTCTCCTGGCCATCACTGCCACGTAACAGCCCACAGGGAGGTTCACGAAGCGGCATGGGAGAGGGAACCTCCTGAGACCCGGCAGGAAGTTGCTCTACAGAAAAGGCCGGGACTTCCTGGACACACCTGAAGCTGCCTTATACCCGAATCAGGCCATCGGTATAAATAATAATAAATAATAATAATCTTTCAATTTATTAATCGCTCAGTCCTGCAGAGCTTGCTGGCTCTGAGCGATTCACAGTTACTCATTCAACGTGGGACTAACAATGATTTATAGGGGTAAGGGAGAACAAGATATATCTTTAAAAATAACACACTTCACAGTCGGCGAGGGTTTGTTCAGCTGCAGGTCAGACATATTCTGTCGGCATATTCACTTCGGCTCGGCTAGATGACGTCAGCTTCTCCAGGTCTTGCAGCGCCGCACTGCCACCGCCTGGCCGGACTGGCCCATTACAGGCTTCGGAGTCGAAGAGATTTTTCTTCAGGCTTACAATCTCGCGAGCTAAACCTGAAGCTGCCTTATACCCAAATCAGGCCATCGGTATAAATAATAATAAATAATAATAACTTTCAATTTATTAATCGCTCAGTCCTGCAGAGCTTGCTGGCTCTGAGCGATTTACAGTTACTCATTCAACGAGGGACTAACAATGATTTATAGGGGTAAGGGAGGACAACATATATCTTTTTAAACCACACACTTCACAGTCGGCGAGGGTTTGTTCAGCTGCAGGGTCAGACGTATTCCGTCGGCATGTTCACTTCAGCTTGGCTAGATGACGTCAGCTTCTCCAGGTCTTGCAGCACCGCACTGCCACTGCCTGGCCGGACTGGCCCATTACAGGCTTCGGAGTCGAAGAGATTTTTCTTCAGGCTTACAATCTCGCGAGCTGAGCATTTCGGTCGCCAGCTAACACCACCCCCACCGGGGGAGGGGCTTTGGTGTGCCCACCCTCTCTAAGGGGTGGTACCCATTTTATCTACTTGCCGAAGCTTTCGAACCGCTGGGTGGACGGCAAGCTAGGGACAAGGCTGGTAGCTCATACCAGCACGGGGCTAGAACTGACAGCCGTACTGTTCAGCTCAGATGTTATTAACCAGAGGATAAATCCTCTGTACCACCGCTATAAGATAGAGTTTCCAGTGATTCCTAGAGCTACTCTATATCATGTCTGGGTTTCCTCCAGAATTGGCATAGTGGTGTAGCTGATATCATGCTCCCTCCAATTTTCCCACCCCCAACCCTGAACACATCAATTTCCTAAAAAGTGATATGTTGGGATGATTTAGACTAGGAACAGTAGCAAATCAGACCAAATCATAATTTTTCTTCTCATGGTTCATTTATGGCTGAGTAACTCTCCATGCCTGTCAAGTTAACCACTGACGGCTCATGGCTCTTCTTCTAGCATGATGTGGCATCATCCATATGGAATATGCCCTTTCCCTCTGCAGTTCCGCATGCTCTGAAAGCTCAAGGCTGAGGGGGTCTCCGAAGATCTCTCACATCGTAGCAACCTGAAGGTGACAGGTTGTCATTTAGTAAGCACGGCCCAAAAGACAGAAATTTCTGGCTCTAATGCCATATATTAAATATACTCTAGAGATGATGAAGAAGAAGAGAAGGAGACTAGATTCATACCCCGCCCTTTATTACCCGAAGGAGTATCAGAGCAGTTTACAATCCCTTCTCCTCCCCACAACAGACAGACATCCTGTGAGGTCGGTGGGGCTGAGAGAGCTCTCTCGAGAACTGCCCTTGAGAGAACAGCTCTGAAAGAATTTATGACCGACCCAAGGTCATGCCAGCAGCTGCATGTGGAGAAGTGGGGAATCAAACCCAGTTCTCCCAGATTAGAGTCCGCGCTCCTAACCACGACACCAAACTGGCTCTTTTTCTTCATGGAATAGTCCAGTATAGCTGAGAACTCTTGTATAGACTTCCAGTCAACAGTGTGTCTTAAGAGCATAGTTTTCAAGTGTTGCTAGGATTACATGGGGGGAAAAATTGTGCGAGACGCAGAATGATTCTGATGAATAATGAACTTAAAAAGCCCTGACTGTAACCTCGGGATTACCAAATTGGGCGGTTGAGTAAGGAAAGCAGAAAGTCTTCCTGTGATTGGCGGAAAGCAGGGCAAAAAGTTATCTCAGCCCTGTGATATTCAGCTTCCAGTGGACACCGAAACTTGACATGAATCAAACGTCAAACCGGCTGATAATAGGCAGGAAGGATTAGTGTTGACACAGCAGACTTGACCCCTTCCAGCCACGCCACTAGGCCGGAATAGAGCCGTGTCTGCCTGAAATCACTCCCACCCCCCAGGCGTGTGAGCGGTGGAAGCAGTAGGTAAAGACATCGGAAATTGTGTGCGCTGGGATCCTCTCGTGCCTAATTGGGCTGACAGCTCAGTCGGCAATGGCGGACAGTGTTTATTTACTCATTGTGGCGTGATGAGCAAACAGACAGATATGCCGGCTCTCGTCCCCACGGATCTTGGTCCAAATGCCGTCTGGCTCCAGACGCACTGCGGCAGGACAATACGAGCACAAAAACTTCCTATCCGCCATCACTTTTAAGTCTGTCCTGGCACGGCTCTGCAATGACCTCAGACCACAGTTGAGTCCAATAAGGAATTTATCTTCATGGAAATGTAACCTCTGGCCCACCATAAGGCTATATAAATACATGTGACAATGGCTGAACGCTGATAAAAGCTTATCTCGGGCCGGCTCTTTTTGTATTCTCTGCAGAGCTCTCTCGTTTTATAATCCCGCTGGTGGAAAGACGAGGACTTGATAAAAGGTGCCCGTTGAAGCTTTTTACAAGGTTATCTCCGTCATCCCCTTCCAACAATGCAAGAATGTACAGTAAAAGGCGATCTAGTTCCCTGAAAGTGAGTGAGAGTTAGTCAGCTGACTTCCATAGAATTTAGATTGAGGATTGTCGCAAGTAGCTCCTTTAAACCAACGTTTCCTTTTGAAGACCAGAAGGCCCTTGGCTGAATGAAACCAGAAAGCCTTAGCTGTCCATAGGGCTAAGGACATGGCTCATGGTAGGCAGGGTTCCCAACCTCCAGGTGGGGCCTGGAGATCTGGAATTTTAACTCATTTCCAGACAACAGAGATCTGTTCCATAGGAGGAAATGGCTGCTTTGGAGGATGGATTTCATGGCATTATATCCTGCCAAGGTCCCTTCCCTCCCAGGCTTCACCCCCAAATCCCCAGGAATTTCCCAACCTGCAGTTGGCACCCTTAGTGATAAAACATCTGATTTGCATGCACAAGGTGCCCGGTTCAGTCCCCAGCATCTACAGCAAGAAGGCCCAGGTTGAGTCCTGACCTGGATAGGCCAGGCAAGCCCGATCTCGTCAGATCTCGGAAGCTACGCAGGGCCGACCCTGGCAAGTACTTGGAAGGGCGACCTCCAAGGAATAACAGAGGTGGGATGCAGAGGCCGGCTAATCAAGCCACCCCTCTGAAAAATTTTCAGGACCCCAGTAGAGGTCATCAGAAGTCAGCCATGACTTCCAGGCGAGCACACACACAAATATATATTTTAAAAAGAAGGTTCAGGTAGTAGGTGGTATGAAAGAACTCTGACTGGCAATGGCTCTCCAGGGTCTCGGCTGCTGCTGCTGTTGTTGTTCAGTCGCACCGTCGAGTCCGACTCTTTGTGACCCCATGGACCACATCACGCCAGGCCCTCCTGTCTTCCACCATCCTCTGAAGTTTGCTCAGCTTCATGTTCGTTGCATCTATGACACTGTCTAAGCATCTCATCCTTTGCCGTCCCCGTCTTCTTTGACCTTCAGTCTCTCCCAGCATCAGAGTCTTCTCCTCCAGTGAGTGCTCCCTTCTCATTGGGTGGCCAAAGTTATTTGAGCTTCAGTTTCATTATCTGGCCTTCCAGGGAACAGTCAGGGTTGATTCCTTTTAGGATTGACTGATTTGATCTCCTGGCAGTCCAAGGGACTCTCAAGAGTCTTCTCCAGGGTCTCAGGCAGAGTAGCAAATACTGACCTTGACAGACAAAGGAGATTGTCTCAGAGGTCAGCCATGTTGTTCCGCCATAGAAGAGCTTAGAATCAAGTCCAGAAGCACATCAGAGGCCAACAAGATTTCAGGGGTATAAACTTTCATGAGCCAAAGCTCCCTTGGTCAGATATGAGCTGATTGACCAAAGGTCTGACTCAATGGAAGGCAGCCTCATGAGTTCGTGATCAAGGGGAGGAATTCTGGCTCAGTGGCAGAGCATATGCTTTGCATTCAGAAGGTCCAGGATCAATCCCTGGTATTTCCCATTATAAGGGCCAGATACTAGTTTGGTGTAGTGGTTAAGAGTGCAGACTTTAATCTGGGAGAATCAGGTTTGATTCCCCACTCCTCCACATGCAGCTGCTGGTGCGACCTTGGGTCAGTCAAAAGTTCTCTCAGAGCTGTTCTCTCGAGAGCAGTTCTTGAAAGAGCTCTCCCAGCCCCACTTACCTCACAAGGTGTCTTTTGTGGGGAGGGGAAGGGATGGGAGATTGTAAGCCGCTTTGACCCTCTGAGTTAAAGGGGGGTATAAATCCAATTTCTTCTTCTTTCTTTCTTCTTCTTTCTTCTTCCTCTTCTTCCTCTTCTTCCTCTCCTCCTCCTCTCTTCTTCTTCCTCCTCCTCCTCCTCCCCTGGAAATCGGCTGCCAGAGAGTGGATAATATGAATCTTGGTAGAACAAGGGTCTGTCTTAATAGAAAGCGGTTTCACGTGTCTTCTTGCATTAGAAAACTTCAGGATCAATTGTACGCCAGGAAAAAAAAAGTTTTATGAGTGATACTGACATAACCACTTGTAATCTGATTCTAACCATTTCTTAACAAAATTTTTGGCTAAGTGGGAGGTCTGTGTTCTGATGTTAGCAAGTCATGCCACTAATATACCAACCAGATCAAAACCAGATACGGCCAGATAGAAACAAATGGAGAAGAATGGGTTCTAATTCAAATTAAATGTTCATTGATGAATTTAATATTATACTTGACTGATTAGTAAAAGCAAATGGGAAACGACTGGGGTGTCTGCTTGAATTAATTAGTATACAACAATTTGCAAGAAAGTAATAATTATTCCTATTCTTACTATAATTTGAGTATTGCCTTACAATGTCTCCAAAGAAAAGGGTGTAATTTTTATTTACATTCATTTTTTTATTTACATTCCATTTGTATACCGCTCACCCCCTAAGGGCTCTGAGCGGTTTACATTACATTATACAATACATCCTACCTAAGGGCTACACATACAATGAAGGGGGAGTGACTGTCCTAACAGGCACCCTCTGAGGAAGTCTTTGTTGTTCTTAATCTTTCTGTGGGAGGTATTTCAATCCGGCAACAGCAACTTCCTGGCCCAGCCCTGCTTGTTCACTCAACTCGCCATCGCCGCCATGTTTTCCGCCGCCGCTCCGCTGTTTTCGCTACTACGCCACCACGGAGGACGGGTGCCCCCCCCTGCTCTAAGAGCAGGTACCCATTTTGTCTACTTGCCCTTTAACGGGCTTTTGAGCCACTGGGTTCTCTCTCTCTCTCTTTCTCATCCAGCCTATTTCTATCAAAATGGGTGGCTGTGATGGTCTTCCTGTAGCAGTAAAAAAAGAGCAAGAACCCAGTAGTATTTTAAGACTAACAAAACTTGTGGCAGGGTATGAGATTTCGTGAGTCACTGCTCACTTCTTCAGGTATCTGAAGAAATTTGCAGTGACTAGGGATGGGTACGAAGTGCATTTTTGCAGTTTGGTTCGTGGATCGTAGCTGAACCATGAACTGAACCATGAACTGATTCACCAGTTTGCAAACCAAACTGGTTTGTATCAATTCCTGAGACATTTAATCGTTAAACGCCTGCTTTCTGCTCCCTGTGGCTTTTCACAGGGAGCAGAAGGCAGGGTTTAAATGGCTTGGAGTTATTTAAATCAAACAGCTGAGCAGTGGGGAGCTGAGCTGCCACTCAGCTGTTTTTCGTGAAGAGCCACGAACCACCATGAACGTCATCAAAATTTGTGGAAGTTCGTAGCAGTACTTTAGTTTGCGAACATCGCTTTGCGAACCATGAACCGCCCAAAATTTGTGATGAACTTTAGTTTGTCAGGCTATTTGTGCCCATCCCTAGCAGTGACTCACAAAAGGCTCACACCCTGTCACAAATTTTGCTAGTTTTTATGGTGCTACTGGACTCTTGCTCTTTTCTACTAGTATATTTCTAGGTTGGCCTTTCTCTAAGGAGCTCAGAGCTATCTAAGAGGATATCCCCACTAACATTTTAATGACAGCCTTATGAGGTAGATTGGATTTAGGGGAGCAATGGTGGTCCAAGATTCCCTAGCAAGCCTCAGGGCAGAGTGGGGATTTGAATCCAGGCCTCACAGATCTTAATCTCACATTTCAATTACTGCCTGTTCTGCAGATTCATATACTGGATTTCTTTAGCATAGGTTTGAGAACCAGTTTGGTGTAGTAGTTAAGAGCAGTGGACTGTAATTTGGAGAACTGGGTTTGATTCCCCACGCCTCCACATGCACCTGCTGGTGTGACCTTGGGTCAGTCACAAGTTCCTTCAGAGCTGTTCTCTCAAGGGCAGTCCTCAGAAGAGCTCTCTCAGCCCCACCTACCTCACAGGGTGTCTGTTGTAGGGAGAGGAAGGAAAGGAGATTGTAAGCCACTCTGAGTCTCTGAGTGAAGGGTGGGGTAGGAATCCAATTCTTCTTCTTCTTCTTCTTCTTCTTCTTCTTCTTCTTCTTCTTCCTCTTCTTCTTCCTCTTCTTCTGTTTTTAGACCCTAAGGGCTGTTCCTCTCCCTTCCCATTGCATCAATGAATTTGAAAATTATAACTTCCTAAGAGAGAGAGAGAGAAATCCCGTATCTTTCAGTCGCAATTCAGGGAAAACAAATGTTTCTCCAAAATAGACTGTAGTGGCCCCCTGGATCAGGACAACAGTGACTCAAACTTTTACAAATGTTAAACTTGGAAATGCAAAAAGAAACAAAAGTTGTGCCCTGGATGAGGTACAAAACCACTGTCCAGACTGTGATCTGGGCAATGAGTCTGTTTGAGGCATAGAATAGGATGCCGGCCACGGAAGGCTCATGTATGTCTGTTGGAAACAGATGACCCCAGGCAGTGGCAAAAGGACTGAGGTTTCTCCAAAAAAACAACAACACCAACCCTCTTATATGGAAGAATTCTGCTGACAGGCATAGTTGCAAGAGTTGAAGTATCCGGTTCACCAGGGAAACACAAGGTGCAGCCATTATTATCATTTAGCATAGGCTTATAAGATTATGCATGGGAAAGAGCAGGTAGAGAAAGAGGTACTTTTCTCCCTTTCTCACAATACAAGAACTCGTGGGCACTCAATGCAATTGCTGAGCGATCGGGTTAGAACAGATAAAAGGAAGTACTTCTTCACCCAAAGAATGATTCACACTTGGAATTCACTGCCACAGGAAGTGGTGGCGGCTACAAGCATGGACGGCTTCAAAAGGGAATTAGATAAGCATATGGAACAGAGGTCCATCAGTGGCTATTAGCCACAAGGTATAGCTAGGGGCTCTGGGGCAAGTGATGCTCTGTCTTCTTGGTGCTTGGGGGGGGGTCAACAGTGGGAGGGCTTCTAATGTCCTGGCCCCACTAGTGGACCTCCTGATGGCACTGGTATTTCTGGCCACTGTGGGATACAGAGTGTTGGACTGGATGGGCCTTTGGCCTGATCCAACATTGGTGTCTCTTATGTTCTTATGTTCTTATTATTGTCGAGAATCAGTTTGGTGTCGTGGTTAAGAGTGAGGACTCTAATCTAGGAGAACTGGGTTTGATTCCCCACTCCTCCACATGCAGCCGCTGGGGTGATCTTGGGTCAGTCACAGTTCAGTCAGAGCTGTTCTCTCCAGGGCAGTCCTCGAAAGAGCTCTCTCAGCCCCGCCTACCTCACAGGGTGTCTGTTGTGGGGAGGGGAGGGGAAGGGAAAGGAGATCGTGAGCTGCTCTGAGACTCCTTCAGGTAGTGAAGGGTAGAATATAAATCCAGTCTCCTCCTCCTCCTCCTCTTCTTCTTCATCTTCTTTCCTTCCATATGGAGCTCGAGGCAGCCTACAATATTTATCTGTATTATTTAGAAGATTCTTATTCCACTCTTCCTCCAGAGATCTCTCCGCTTCCGTTTCACAGGCCAGCAGCCTGACCTGGCTTTCTCCTGCCTAACTGACACAGGTGGCACTTCTGAGGAGCGTTGGAAGCATCAACTTCATTTTATTTGTGTCATCATTTGGACCCTGCCTCTTCTCCTCCACTTCGTCCTCACAACAACCCTGTGAAGTAAGTTAGGCTAAGAGTGTGTGATTGGCTCAAGGTCAACCAGTGAGCTTCCATGGCGGTAAGGTTGCCAGACCCCCAGTGGAGGTGGGGGTCCACCACTGCTAGGCCCTGCCACCCCTAGCCACCAATCAGCTGGCCGGCGGGGGGGACTTACCTGGAGAAAGAAGAAGGCCCAGGCCTCATCACCCCTCCTGGCAACTGGGGGGGTGGACTTACCCGGCGAAACAGAAAGGCCCGGGCCTCATCGCCAGCATTGCACAGGAAGTGATGTCATCACACCAGCGGCGTCCAGGTGACACTCTGGCATTTGGACAAAAACTCTGTAGTAGAAGCTGGTTTTACCATAGAGCTTTTGTCAAAATACCAGGGCGTCGCCTCGACGGCGCTGGTGCAATGACATCACTTCCTGTGCAATGCTGGCGATGAGGCCCGGGCCTTTCTGTTTTGCCGGGTAAATCCACCACCCAGTGGCCAGGAGGGGTTGGTGTAGTTGTTAAGTGCATGGACTCTAATCTGGGAGAACTGGGTTTGATTCCCCACTCCTCTACTTGCAGCTGCTGGATGACCTTGGGCAAGCCATAGTTCTGTCAGAGCTGTTCTCTCAGGGACAGTCCTGGAAAGAGCTCTCTCAGCCCCACCTACCTCCCAGGGTGTCTATTGTGGGGAGGGGAAGGGAAAGGAGTTTGTAAGTCGCTCTGAGATGCCTTCCGCTAGTGAAGGGCGGGCTGTAAATCCAATCTCTTCTTCTTCCGGCAACCCTACATGGCAGGGTGGGGAGTGGTCTCCCAGGAAACACTCCAACTCCTACACTACGTTTTGTGACAGCAGGGAGTGCCCCTTTGGATACAGCTGCCTCCGTCACAGGAGGACACTTCTGGTCTCAGCCCCTGTGGCAGCCATTGTGTGGTGATGCCCCCTGCCTGTTCTCAAAACAAACAAAAAAGGGCCCACAGACTCAGAGCTGCAGATCCCGGCCCTAAGTCGCTCTCCCACTTCCGTCAAATGGATCTCTCTTTCGTCTAATGTGGGCACCTCTCTGCAACAAGCGTGGCGCACAGTGTGTCTACAGTCTGCTGCACATGCAGAGGTGGGACATCCAGATGCAAAGAATCAAATTCATTTTTCCCCCCTGTGGAGGAGTCCTGTGACTCTGCCAAAGCACATCGATCCGACTGTCACTTCGAGCATGTGTTCAACAGTCACCACATCGTTTCCAGACGATGCCTACCATAAAGAGCGCTTATAAACCATTCGCTTGCTGTGGTGTATTCAATCTGACCCATGTCTGTATAATGTGAACTCACTCATTGAATCACCATGTGAAGCTTTCATCCTGGGCTAGGATCCTAATCCTTCAATTGTTATTGGTAGCCCAGGAAGAGCCGGCCAATCACCAACAGCCGGTTCCAAGAGCGAGAACTATTGTGATTGGACTTTATCCCTGCAACCTCATAGGTTGGTATTTGTATAGTAGGCGTGGCTACATTAGCCGGGAGAGTTTAAAAGTGGAACAGCTTCAATGCTAAAGCTGTTTTTTTAATATAAAGTTTTATTGATATTTTAAGCACAAAACAACAATTCCAATAGAAAAGTCAGAATACAAGTGAAACAGGTCATACCATTCACAACTTTCACTACAATAATAGTGCCCTATAGAACCGTGTATAGACTTCATAACGTTTGATTCAGTTATATAGTAACATCTTGTATTTAACATTGAAATTTCTTCCCAGTCGAACCCACCTATATTGAGTCTATCTAATAAAGGATACCAAGCATGCATTGGACTGTTCTGGCTATTCATGTTGATCTGTTTGGAGTTGAGTTACAAGTTGCTGAATAAAGCTGATCTTTTGCTGAAATCACTCTCTGACTCTTTGTTAAGTAACCGACTTAACACTTGCGCTTTCGTTGTGTGTGTGGTGGGAGAGTTTGTAAGACAATAGCTCAGCCTCTTCGAACCCTGGAATAAAACGCATCGGGGTAAGGACAAACTGCACCTTATTCCATTCAGCATTCATAATGGGACTGGGCGGACCTTTGCCAGGGTTCATACTTAGTCACATCAACTGCTCTTGCAGGAAGAAGATTTTAAGGCTGGATGTCATAATGAGGTCAGTCTGTCATTTCCCACAGGATTCCTGAGTGGCCTTTTGCGAGCGGCAGCAAGGAGCAGTTGTGAAAACACTGACATCAATTGCTTCTAAATATCCCGAGCCAAAATAGCTCACATAAATGTCCCTTCTCTGTTTCCATTTCCATTTTCTCGGGATTCCTAATTAGTGCTAGTGGTGCTAGCTACAGGCATAGACAGCTTCAAGAGGGAACCGGATAAACATACGGAGCAGAGGTCCATCTGTGGCTATGAGCCACAAGGTATAGATGGAACACTTTGTCTGGAGCAGAGATGCTCTGTAATCCTGGTGCTTGGGGGGCAAGAATGGGAGGGCTCCTGGGATTCTGGCCCCACTGGTGGACCTCCTGAGGACACCTGGGTTTTGGCCACTGTGTGACATAGAGTGTTGGACTGGATGGGCCATTGGCCTGATCCAACATGGCTTCTCTTATGTTCTTATGTCTGGGGCAGTGATGCTCTGTGTTCTTGGTGCTTGGGTGACAAGAGTAGGAAGACTTCTGGAGTTCTGGCCCTGCTGGTGGACCTCCTGAGGGCACCTGGGTTGTTTTTGTTTGTTTTTGTTTGGTTTTTTACAAAATAAATTTTTATTGAGTTTTTAAACACTTGTAAACATGAAACACAAAACTAACAATAACTACCATCAACCAACTCATAAGGATAAACTAGGTGGTTACCTCCACATAATATACAGATATGTTCCTGAACACAAGTTTCAACAGAAGTGTGTATAGGGAAGAGCGAATACATAGTAGTTAATACACCAGTTTGGTGTAGTGGTTAAGTGTGTGGACTCGTAATCTGGGAGAACCGGGTTTGATTCCCCACCCCTCCACTTGCACGTGCTGATGTGACCTTGGGTCAGTCACAAGCTCTGGCACAGATGTCCTTGAAAAAGAGCAGTTTGTGACAGAGCTCTCTCAGCCCCACCTGCCTCGCAGGGTGTCTGTTGTGGGGAGGCTCCTCCTCCTCCTCCTCTTCTTCTTCTTCTTCTTCTTCATATCCATTATAAGCTGCAAAAATAAAACTCTATAAACAGGTAAGTATTTCTTTGTACTTGGCAGGCATATGCTTTGTAGATGGAAATTGAGTGTTGTGGATATAGTCCAGAAATGGAGACCATTTGGCCAGCAAATTTGAGGTGAGATTTTGTTATTCTATTCTCTTTATGGAGTGACACAGATGGGTGGACTGGATGGCCCGATCCAACCTGTCTTCTCTTACGCTCTTATGTTTATCACTCTGTTTCATGCCTCATGAAAACAAATGCCTAGTAACAGAAATGCTTTCTTTGGGCTACTGCTGCTACTACACTGCAGGGGTGTGGTGGGTAGAGGAAGGGGGAGCCAAGTGAGTTGGAGTATCATTAGACTGCATGTTTTCTCAGTGCATGAGGTTAGGGGACAAAGGGGGTGCCAGTCTGACCTTTCATGCTAGTGGGTTACAAAGCCAAAGAGGAAGCCTATTTGCCGATCAAGCGAAGCAACTGTGACAGACCCACGGTCACTCCAGCAGCTGCATGTGGAGGAGTGGGGAATCAAACCCGGTTCTCCAGATTCGAGTCCTGCCGCTCTTAACCACTACACCAAACGGCTATCTACCATAGATACAGATCTATGGTGCGGCCTTTTTCAAACTCAAAAAGGACATTGCAGAGCTGGGGAAAGCACAGAGGGGGGCAGGCAAGATGATGAGGGGGTTGGAGCCCCTCCCCAAGAAGGAAAGGCTGAAGAGTCTCTGGGACTTCTCAGATGAGAAAAGAGACAACTAAGGGGGGGGGGAACATGATACAGGTTTATAAAATTACACATGGAGTGGAGAGAGCTGACCAAGATAACTTTTTCTCCCTCTCCCCAAATCCTAGAACTTGAGGGCATCCAATGAAGCTGATGGGCAGTAGGTTCAGAATGGACAAAAGGAAACACTACTTTACACAGAAAGTGACTAAACTGTGGAATTTGCTGCCAGAGGATGTAGTGATGGCCACAGGAATAAACAGCTTTCAAAGGGGATTCGGTAGATTCATGGAGGAGAGGTCTGTCAGTTGGTACTAGCCATGGTGACTGAGGGGAACCTCCACATTCAGAGGCCCAAAATCTCCGAATCCAAGTGCCAGGAGGCAACCCTAGGGGAAGGCCTCAGCCTCTCTGCCCTGTTGCTAGTAGACCCCCAGAGGAACTGATTGGACATTGTGTGAGACTGGATGATGGACTATGTGGACCACTGGTATGATCTAGCAGTGCTCTTCTTATGTTCTTGACTTCAGAGGAAGGCCTTGGCCTCTATGCCCTGTCGTTGGCCCTCCGGAGGAACTGGTTGGCTGCTGTGTGAAAGAGAATGCTGGACTAGATGGACCCTCACTTGTCTGATCCAGCAGGGCCCTTCTGAGGTTCTTCTCAGGGGAAGGCCTCAGCCTCTCTGCCCTGTTGTTGGCCCTCCAGAGGAACTGGTTGGCCCCTGTGTGAGACGGGAGGCTGGACTAGATGGATCACTGGTCTGATCCAGCAGGGCCCTTCTGAGGTTCTTCTCAGGGGAAGGCCTCAGCCTCTCTGCCCTGTTGTTGGCCCTCCAGAGGAACTGGTTGGCCCCTGTGTGAGACGGGAGGCTGGACTAGATGGATCACTGGTCTGATCCAGCAGGGCCCTTCTGAGGTTCTTCTCAGGGGAAGGCCTCAGCCTCTCTGCCCTGTTGTTGGCCCTCCAGAGGAACTGGTTGGCCCCTGTGTGAGACGGGAGGCTGGACTAGATGGATCACTGGTCTGATCCAGCAGGGCCCTTCTGAGGTTCTTCTCAGGGGAAGGCCTCGGCCTGTATATCCTGTTGTTGGCCCCCCAGAGGAACTGTTTGTTGACCGTGTGAGACAGGATCCTGGACTAAATGGCCCATTGGTCTGATCCAGCAGGGCTCTTCTGATGTTCTTAAACCCACCCCCCAAAAGCCCTGGCCGGTCTCTAAGGTGCCACTGGACTCGAATCTAGCCGTCCCCTCCTGTCCTCGCCCTGCTCTTTCCCGGCTGCTCTTTCACTGACCCCGCAGCTCTTTCTATGCCCTTCTCGCGACTGCCTTTATCCCCCCCCCCTTTCTCAGAGACACCAAACTGGAGTGGAGCCATTTTGGAAATCCCCGGCCCAGCCATCCTAAGGGAGAGCAGAATCGGACGGGGGCTAGAGTTTCATTTGAATGTAATAGTTTAATGGTCTTGGCGGACTTTGGGAAACCTCACTGGAGCTCTTCCTGGCTCGGGCTCCTTGCGGCCGTTTCCTGGTTCAGAAACCGTCCTCCCTCACTCTTCCCACAATCATGGAGGAATCTGCCACAACTCATTTATGAAGCTCTCCCAAATCCAATGTGACAAGAATCAAATTCCACACACAAAAGGTCAGGGAGCGTCGTTATTAACCATAAGCTACAGCGAAATCCCATCCTGCAAATCACACATTTTTTTGGCACCGGCTCAGATGAGCGGTTCTCTGCCTTTAGAAACGTAACAAAAGATACAGTAGGAAATTTCTGGTCGCCAAGGAAACAGTTGTCGGAGCCCTAGTTTGTTCTCACACTGTCAAGGACGAGCAGCTATGATTGGAGTCGTTGAAAATATCTGTGAAAGCCAGTTTCCTGGTTTTTGAGGGCATTCGGGCATGCCAAAACACACAGATGCATCATACTTTCCACTATTGACAAACCAGAGAGTCAGCATGGTCCAGCGGTTAAGAGTGGCAGAGTCTAATCTGGGAGAACCGGGTTTGATTCCCCACCTCTCCTCCCCACAAAGCCTGCTGGGTGACCTTGGGTCAGTCTCGGCCCTCTCAGAAGTCCCTCAGCCCCACCTACCTCACAAGAGGAAGGGAAGGATATTGTAGGCCCTTTTGAGACTCTTTAAGGTAGAGAAAAGTGGTATAAATCCAATCTCCTCCTCCTCCTCCTCTTCCTCCTCTTCCTCCTCTTCCTCCTCCTCCTCCTCCTCCTCCTCCT
>NW_015168147.1:37300-48236 GCF_001447785.1 Gekko japonicus | reverse complement strand
CTTCTTCTTCTTCTTCTTCTTCTTCTTCTTCTTCTTCTTCTTCTTCTTCTTCTTCTTCTTCTTCTTCTTCTTCTTCCCTGACTGAAACCACATCTGAGATCAGTTCTCAGGTTCCACATGTTCTGAATGGGGATAAGGAGACAGCAACATGGCCCCAACTTATTTTCAAGTTTCAAGAGGTACAGAGTCAGGAGGCATAGCTGCCTTATCTAGTTACCTGCTTCTGGACATGGGGGTGGATCCTACCCTACCATGTCTCTCGAGCAAAGTTTGAAGCTTTCCTCCACCTGAAGGAAACTTCCTCCTACTTAAGTGGCTCTTCCACTTGGGAAAGAGCCACTTAAGTGAGAGGAAGGCTCCTTAGACTGGAGGGAGCTTCTGTGGAGGGTGGTTGGACCTTCCCTGTGGTCTCCTCACATGACAGGAAGAGGAAGAACCTCACATAGGTCATATAGGGGGCTGTCATGTAGAGGATGGTACGGAGTTGCTTTCTGTTGCCCCAGAAGGTGGGACCAGAACCAGCGGGTTGAAATTAAATCAGAAGAGTTTCCTAGTTCTCCCAGGTCTGCTTGGAGCTGTGGCTTCAGAAGAGCCTGGAAGGGATCATCTTTGCTTTTGCAAGGAACGCCCCTTCAGAAACTGCTGCCTCCATCGAGGGATGATGCTTGCCTTGTGCTCTCCCAACATTGTGTGGAAAGTTACAACTTTTTATGGTTTTATGGTACTTTTCTCCCTTTCTCACAGTACAAGAACTCATGGGCACTCCATGAAATTGCTGAGAACAGATAAAAGGAGGTCCTTCTTCACTCAAAGAGTGATTTAACACATGGAATTCACTGCCACAGGAAGTGGTGGCGGCTACAAGCATGGACAGCTTCAAAAGGGAATTAGATAAGCATATGGAGCAGAGGTCCATCAGTGGCTATTAGCCACAAGGTATAGCTAGGGGCTCTGGGGCAAGTGATGCTCTGTCTTCTTGGTGCTTGGGGGGGGTCAACAGTGGGAGGGCTTCTAATGTCCTGGCCCCACTGGTGGACCTCCTGATGGCACTGGTATTTCTGGCCACTGTGTGACACAGAGTTTTGGACTGGATGGGCCATTGGCCTGATCCAGCACTGACTTCTCTTATGTTCTTATGTTCTTATGGTTGGCTCTTCACCCCTGACACGGCAACCGTTCTGTGGTGTCCCCCTTTGTGACAGCACCACTGCCAATCTGCAGTTTTTTAAAAAACAAATGCCCACATGTTTGGAAAAAGTTTGAGAACCCATATTTTTAAAGCTAGTAAGCTTTTTGTGGTCACTGGGGTGGGGGTGGTGAGACAAAATGAACTTTCAATGAATGTACACCAGGGCAAACAAAAAGTTGCCTTTCTTCTGATTGGTATAGTTTCGTACAGCGGTAAAGAGTGTGGACTCTAATCTGGAAGAACCGGGTTTGATTCCCCACTCCTCCTCCATGCCCCCTGACATCACTGGAAGTGTGTCAGAAGGCAACCCCCACCGCTCAGGCTCCACTGGACTGTTTTGGATTCCTAGCTATCGGGGGTGGGGATGGGGGACGTGCAGATCTGTCCTCACAGAGGAGGGAGAGCTTCTACCTGAATAAAACCTGGTCTTAAAGGTGCCACTGGCTGGACTGTTTTGGGCCGGGGGGCTGGGGGGGGGCTCTGCAACTTACCTGGCTGCTTCTTGCTCTGACTAAGGGCTGCTGGGAGCGGGGGGCGGGGCTTGTTGAATGTGCCCGCCCCCTGGGCTCTTTACTGCTGGAGCTCCGCTCCTGTGCGCTCCTGCAGGAAATGACCCCTGGCCAGTCACAAGTTGTTTCAGAGCTGTTCTCTCAAGAGCCCTCTTGTTAGCCGCCCTGAGCCCGCTTGCGGGGAGGGCAGGATAAAAATACCTAAATAAATAAATAAAGAGCTCTCTCAGGCCCACCTACCTCATGAGGTGTCTGTTTCTAAGCTGCTCCGAGACTCCGAGTGAAGGGTGGGGTATAAATCCAATCTCCTCCTCTTCATCATCATCCTCTTTCATTATTTATCTCTCTTTAGTTCTCCTGGATCATTTAATTGTTCCCAGGAGCTGAGAGGAGGAGGAGCTAGAGATGAAGAGTATGGATAGAAGAAGGCACCTCACATCTTCTGCCTCCTGCTACAGAACGCGAGTCCAGTGCCCCCTCAGAGACTAACAAAGTTTATTCCACCATCAGCCTTTGTGTGTCAGAACTCAGGCCGCCAGGATTCCCTTCCCAATTGGCTGCCTGCGATTCCACTCAGCTTTCTCTACGTGCCTCTGGAGAAGCCCTCCGAGTTCCTCTCAGTCAGAATCTGACCACATGTGGCCGTGTCCGATACACTGAACAGAAGGGGTAGCCAAGTTCTAAATTCAAAGGAAGCTGTCTCCAGAGGATCCCCCCCCCCATCTTGGACATATCAGTAAAGAAGGGCTGAGAAGCTCCTCCCAAAAGCACCACATTTGTACCTGACCTAAATACAAAAAGATTTCTCATTCATTTCTCGCCTGTCTTTGTTCAAGTAACAACCTGTCCCCCACCCCCATGGATCCTATGTTAGCCAGGAATGATCTGAAACAGCTTGTAGACGTTCAGAGAGTGCAGTTCCCCCCCCACACACACACACCACCAGTATCCCCTTTAAGCTGAGTTAGTGTGAGCTAGCTCACAGTTTTTTAACCTCCAGCTCACCCATTTTTGTCTTAGCTCAGGGAGGAGGGCTCCAGAGCAAACTAATTTAGGCAGGAGCCGAATCGCTCGCTCACAGCTACAATGCCAGCAGCTCACAAAGTAGAATTTTTGCTCACAAGACTCCACAGCTTAGAGGGAGCATTGCACACCACTGCCTGAATTCCTCCCTGGGAGAGAGGCAGGAGTTTCGGGGGTGGGGGGTGGTTTTTTATTTCAACGTGTTTCAAAGGGATTGATTCCTGTGCTGAAAGACAAGCTCGAGACCATGTTTTTTGCAGAGCAGAAGATATTGTGAGGGGCCAATTATCACGTAAGCGGTTCTCACGGCTCGGACTGGCACGGCGTGCCAGGTCGCACATTAACTCCTTTCTCTTCGTTTTACCCCGTTTACTCAACATTCTCAAGTGGTTGCTTTGTCAATTGTTCCTCCTGCTGATGTTTCGACAGACGATAGCCCCTGGATGCCCGCTTAGTCCGGCTAATCAGAAATAGGCCAGTGCGAAACCTTAGACCGAGGGACTGCCGTGGCGGACGGGAACGGCAGGGATTGGGGGGATTTTCTTTGGAATGGTTATTCATTTTCACCATACCAATACCCCACTCTCCTTCCTTCCCCAGAGAAAGACAATACTCATTGTTGTGTACAAGGGAAGTATTACGCAAGCAGCTGAGTAGGCATCGGGGGTTTCTCTTGTGTTACACTGCCTTCTCCACACTCACTGATGAACATTGAAAGACAGTTGGAAAGTCGAAGCTGGGGCTGGCTTCCAAAGGAATGTGTACTGGAGGGGGCTACTTTTCGGCCCTGCTTTTCCAAAGCACGTCTTGCCAAATCTGCTGTTTTCCAATTAACACGAGATACTGGCATTGCTACAGCTAAAAACGATACATCTGTAAAAGACAAACTGTGAGTGTCGTGAAATTGCTGTGAGGAAATCCACACACAGTCCTCATCCGGAAACCCTTAACTGATTTTAGGAGTGCAACCTAACAACTCAGACCAGCGCCAACGGATTGAAATGTAATCAAAAGAGTTTTTGACTGAGCACTAGGAAGAACTTCCTGAGAGACTGGTTGCTCAGTGGAGCAGGCTTCCTCGGGAGGTGGTGGGCTCTCCTTCTTTGGAAGTTTTCAAGCAGAGGCTAGATGGCCCCATCTGACAGCAATGCTGATTGTGTGAACTTAGGCAGATCACGAGAAGGGAGGGCAGGAAGGGTTGCATCGGTGCTTAGTTCTCGTGGCCCTTTCTTTTGTGCCCAGGGTAATGCCGATCGCCACTTTGGGGTCAGGAAGGAATTTCTCTCCAGGCCGAATTGACCCAGGGATCCTGGAAGTTTTTTGCCTTCCTCTGGGCATAGCGCACAGTAGGAGTGGGGTAGGGAGATAGTTGTGAATTTCCTGCATTGTGCAGGAAGTTGGACTAGATGACCCTTGAGGGTCTAGAGATTATTTGGACTAGATGACCCTTGAGGTTCCTTCCAGCTCTACATCTCTATATTTCTAACTCTATGCTAGAGACACAAAGAACTAGCTAAGAAACATCACTAAATTTATTGAAATCCTTTAAACCCTTGAAATCCCCACAAATATTTTGTCAGCTGAAGAAATATCTGAAGAAGTGTGCACGCACACAAAAGCTAACATCTAGAATTAAACTTTGTTGGTCTTAAAGGTGTTCCCACTGGACTCAGACTTTGTCCATCAACTCAAATTCGCTTTATGCAAAATGTGGGTGTCAATTTTATTCTAACCCTGAATATTTGTCAGTAAGATCCATGGAAGCCAACAGGACGTCGGAGTTGAAGATTATTCTTGGCACAGGCTCCAATAGAACATGACCCAGTTAGTTCCAGTGTATCACTGAGAAGTTTTCGGTGAATTTATTTCTGCAAAATGAATCCCCAGGGCCCTCTCACCCTGCCACAAACTCAGAGTCCCACATCATAATATGCATCAGGAAAATCAGACGTTCAATCCCATTTGATTCCTGCTTTCCCCCATTCCTACCGAGCAATTTTGTTGGTTTTTAAAATGACACCAACTGACTGACGATCTGAGCCTGCCTTTTTCTCAGACTAGAGATTGTTTAGCAACAAGCCACCTTCAGGAAGGGCTTGTTCCTGGGATTAATGACAGTCTGGGGGACATCGTCTCCTCCTGGTCAGTTATTAATCCTCAGGAAACACCGGGCGCCTTGATCATTATGGCTTAATTAGCATCAAGAATGCAAGTGTCCTGGAGGGAAGCTGTTAGGTTTCTTTTCATGTGCCCTGTGAACAGCATTGGAGGGTCTTTCTCCCATTAATTGGTTTTGGGGGGGTCTCCATGGGGGGAAATCAAACCTTGTGGGTCCAGAATTGCAGTGCAAGGTTAAACCTCTTTAAACAGTGTGAATTCCCAGTGAAAGCATCGCTAATGCTCAGCATCTGTGGTGGATCAGGAAATGCATTTCTCCAGCTTTGCTCAAAAACACCGAGGGTTGTTCTCAGCGGGTCCAGGCAAGCCAGAGATGGTGATCGGGAGCCGGAATGGGGCCTTAGGGAAGAAGAAAACCCTTTTGGGTCAGATGGAACGACAAGGTCTTTTCCTCCCACCGCTGAGTTTACAAGCTACATCCAAAATAATTATATGTCATGAAGAGGTTCGTGTTTCTGTTCCAGTTCTTCCCAGTGTTCAAGGAGATGGAGACAGAGAGAAGGATTCCAAAAGAACTCAGCGGCACCGTTCCGGTGAACACAGGGGTTAGTTAATTGCTTCAATAAACTTATGCATTAGTTGAGCTGTTCAAGTGCAATTCCAAGCAGACTTACAGACCTCTCTGGCCATTGTATTCAATGGGCTTTAAAAGGTATAACTCTGCTTAGGATTACACTGAAAAATTAATGAGGCATCCGCGTTTTAACCAGAGCCTCTCTCTCGATAAGTGCTATCGGCTTCATTAGAAACCATCTGTCTGAGCCCCATATTCCAGGCATGGAACTCAGAATGAGAGCCAGAATGATCTAGGGGTTGGACACCAATCTAGGAGACCCAGATTCGAATCTCTGCTGTGGAAGCTGGCTGGGTGACCTTGCGCCGGTCACATGCTCTCAGCCTCGAAAGGGTTATCATGAGGGTGAAGTGGAGGAGAGAATAAAGGAAGCTGCTTTGGGATATAAATAAAGTAACTAACTGAATAAAATTAAAAAAATGATTTTCCAAACAACATTTTACTCACGCGCAGAGTCTCAAAATAGCATCTGTATGGAGATCCTTATTTGTGTTTTCTTAGCGCTGATCGTTATTTTCCAACTCACAAAATAAGGGCCTAATCTCTTCACCCCACCTTCCTTACATTGGCCCTGTTCTAGCAGCATGGGAGGGGCCATACAGACCATCTAGCCCAACCCCCGGCCCAATGCAGGACCAGCCTAAAGCATCCCTGACAGAGATCCGTCCAGCCTCTTCTTGAAAGCTGTCAGTGAAGGGGAGCTCACCGCCTCCCTAGGCAGCCGATTCCACCTTTGAACCACTCTGACCGTGAAAAAGTTTTCCCTGATATCCAGCCAATAACGTTCTGCAGGTAATTTAAACCCGTTGCTTCGGGTCCTATCCTCTGCTGCCAACCGGAACAGCTCCTTGCCCTCCTCCAAATGATGACCTTTCAAATATTGAAAGAGAGCAATCATGTCCCCCCTCAGTCTCCTCTTCTCCAAACTAAACTTTCCCAAGGCCCTTAGCCTTTCCTCGTAGGGCTCAGTCTCCAGACCCCTGATCATCCTCGTCGCTCTCTTCCGCACCCTCTCGATTTTGCCCACATCCTTTTTGAAGTGAGGTCTCCAGAACTGCACACGGTACTCCAGGTGCGGCCTGACCAAGGCAGTATACAGAGGGGCTATGACCTCCTGTGATTTCAATGCTACGGCCCTTTTAATACGACCCAAGACTGAATTTGCCTTTTTTTGCCACCGCATCACACTGACTGGTCATATTCAGTTTGCAGTCCACTCTTACCCCAAGATCTCTTTTGCATACACTACTCCTCAGAGCATGAGCCGAGGAAAGGAGAAAGGTTCTGTCCAGGGCTCTTTTTGTAGAAAAAGCCCAGCAGGAACTCATTAGCATAATAGGCCACACCCAACAGCAGGAACTCATTAGCCTATCAGGCCACACCCCTGACAGCACAGCTCATTGGCACATTAGGCCACACACCCCCATGTTACCAGATGTGTGCTCATCCAGCCACACCCACCTTTTGCTTCTTATTCTGTTTACCTTGTTTGTTGTCAAAACCCAGGGCCTTTTTTTGTAGCAGGATCTCCTTTGCGTGTTAGGCCACTCACCCCTAATGTAGCCAATCCTAATGAGTTCCTGCTGTTGGGTGTGGCCTATTATGCTAATGAGTTCCTGCTGGGCGTGGCCAACTCGGGAGCCAGCCGGAACTCCATCATTCCTGCCCAAAAATAGCCCTAGTTCTGTCTCATATTCCCCTCATGTTCCACAGACAGTTGGGAACAGCGTAGTCCTTATCAATGCTCAGGGGCCACCGGCCCTATCTGACATTCCCGAGGGCCCAGCTTTGCCTTCTGTTTTCTGCAACAACTCCTTTTCAACCAATTTTAAAAAGAGTGTTTACTCTTTTTAAAAAATGTACTAGAAAAAAAATAACGGATATAGATTATCAGCAGTTCAGAATATACCTATTGCCCACCTCCCTGGCCTGGATAGCCCGAGCTAGCCCAATCTTGTCAGATCTCAGAAGCTAAGCAGGGTCAGTCATGTTTAGTACTTGGATGGGAGACCTCCAAGGAAGCCCAGGGTGACTACACAGAGGCAGGGGATGGGAAATGTTAGGGTTTTTTCCCCTAAAACCCAGAACAACCCCCACTTCTCTGAGATCAATTTGTGTGAGAGAAGACTCATTTCCGGCTTTGGCTGACAGAGCATACAATTTTATTAAGAATTATCATTCTGATGCGAGCTCATCTGAGTGCTCTACTTTTAAAATTCTTCCGCTGTAGGATAAGACAGGCAAAAGGTCAGGGTCTGCTATTTGGGGGGGAAAGTTTCAACCATTCTGTTTTATACATAATTCACCCTGCCCTCTGTAGTACATTCTACATTCCTAAGAGGGACATAAAGACAACAAACCTTATACACTTTTCTCCCTGCAAGATAATACGGCACCAATCTTTGACTAAGATATGGTTACTTAGAGATCAGGGGGGGTCACAAAACAGATTTACGTGGGGAGGGAAATAGGGAGGAATATAACATCTTTAAGTCAATGTTGGCTCAATAATCAAAGATTTTACATTTACATTTATATCCCGCCCTCCCCGCATGTGGGCTCAGGGCGGCTTACAACATTGGCACATTGCCGATAAAACCGTATAACATTATAAAACACTACAATTAGGTTTATAAAACATAGAAACATAAAAACATAAGGTGCTATTAGTAATACAATTCCTATTTGTGGTGGCATACTGGATATGTCTCCAGCTGCTGAGTTCAGTTCAGTGTCGTCCTGAGTCACTCGATGTACTGAGCCAGATGTTGAAACTGAGGGCTGGGCTTGTTGATGGTATTAGTGGGGCGGCGCCTAATCAAAAGCCTGGTGGAAGAGCTCCGTCTTGCAGGCCCTGAAGAACTGTAATAGGTCCTGCAGGGCCCTGATGTCTTCCGGGAGCTCGTTCATGGCCTTGATCCACTTTGCAGCCCCCTCTCTCCCACACAGAGGGGTTTTTAGATAAAATTAAAGATACAGAAAAATCCAGTCATGAATCTGCTGTATCTTGTCTAGTTATGAAAGTATTACGCAAGCAGCTGAGTAGGCATCGGGGGAATAAATAAATTATGGAATTATGGAAGAATAAAACACTTTAACAGCAAACCACCTCTGAATGTCTGAATCCATCTTGCCCTGACCTGGATGGGCCAGTCTAGCTCAATCTTGCTAAATCATGGATGCTAAGCAGGAGCGACCCTGGTTGGTACTTGGATGGGCGACCACCAAAGAAGTCCAGGGCTGCTCCACCAAGGCAGGCAACGGCAAACCAACTCTGAATGTCTCTTGCCTTGAAAACCCTGCAGGTGTCGCGGTAACTGAGCTGCAACTTGATGAGCACTTTCCACCACCAGCTTATGGGGTGCTGCAGATATTGCTTTAATATGCATGCATTGTCCCTGGAGACAAGATGCTGCCCTGCCACATTCTACAATTTAATTTCTAAAGACTTTGGTGGGGAGGAAGTCTTGAAGAGCCATTGCAACTCTCACTAAACATTCCACAAGTAATGTATGTATATATTTATTTCCTTTAGTACATTTTTATCCGGCCGTTCCTCTAAGGAGCTGAGAGTAGCTTGCACCATTTTGTCCTTGGGGTGGGAGGAAAACTTCTATCCATCAGACCCACAGACCCACGGGGCTTCTATCCATCAGACCCACAGTGGAACTGGCTGTCTTCTGCTTCTTCTTCCAGTTCTTCTGCTGCCCGTCATTGTAGGTTTACAGCTTACAGATACACACCTGAACAGCATACTCAGGATTGCGACAGCCAGAGGTCATTTTGGGGGGGATCGCGGGGGATCGCAGTTCCCCCGGGTGAGGTACGGGGGGCGGGGCACATGAGGAAGCCCCGCCCCCTGCTTCTGGCCGCCCCGCTTCTGGCCCTCATTCAGCCAGGAGGAGGCAGATGAAGAGGGAGGGTAAGTTGCTTCCTCCCTGCCTCTCCCCACCCATGCCTGCCTGCCTGGGGACTGGGAGGGCCTTCACGGGGCTTCCTTGCACTCCCGCCGGCCTTGCAGGTCCACCGCCGGTGGACTTCCGGTGATGTCAGGGGGTGTGGCATATGCTAATGAGTTATGCTAATGAGTTCCCCTAGCTCTTTTTCTACGAAACGACCCCTGGCGACAGCAGAGGCTTTTTGATGCAATAATTCAGAGCAAGAGGTGTCAGTTATCAGACAGTACTAAATAAACAAAATATTGCAAGTGCTAATGTTTTAAGCATGTTTTTAAAGTAAAAAAAAAAAAACCCTTTGTGTTTGTGTCATTTGTAAAATTTATCTCTCCGCTACCTGGCATTACGTTTTATGACACCGATGGCCCGGCCCAACAAGGTCTCATTTATGTCAGATCCGGCCCTCATAACAAATGAGTTCGACACCCCTGCGTTAGACCATGTGGTATCCCCCAAAGGCAGGAAGACAGACAGACAGAATGTCAGAAGTGATTTACTAAGGATAGGAGCCAGAAAGTTAGGGGCTGTGCTCAATACATAAGAACTGTTGGCACATCTGCAACTTTGCTCCGCTTGTTTATGAATTAACTCCCCGAACCAGAAGAGGCGTTTGATTCACAGTACCTTAAAACACTGGCAAAGGTTGACAAAAGATATTGTTGATTACAATTTTTGCATCAAATAAATTGTACTTGGGGAGCCAGAGGAAGGAGCGGATCTTTCTTCCACAGACAGGATGAGGAAATGGAATGCCGTCAGTTTTGCTCCGAGAATCTGATATCCTCTCTTGCAATCTCTCCGTGTGTGGCTTGATCACACAAAAATGTTCCTCGCCAAGGAAGGCATTCCAGCTCAGCAGTGGCTGGATGGATCCAGTTTTCTCCCTATCTGATAAGCCCCACCCTGCCAGCCCGGCCCAACAATAACTCGTATATCAGATGAATATTTGATTAAGCTGCCTTACGCTGCGCCGGCCCATCGGCCTCTCTGGTTGGCCTTGTCTACTCTGGCTGGCAGGCGCTCTCCAGGGTCTCAGGCAGAGAAAGGTCTTTTCTCAGTACTGGCTGCCTGAATTCCTTTGGCTTGGAGGTGCCAGGAATTGAATGGGGGGGGGGGGGGATTCTATATGCTTCATGTGTTCCTATCTTGTAGGCTAGGGAAAAGTTAAGCAGAAGCGGCACTCGTGATAGTAGCAGAGTAAGGTGGCTTACATACTGTAGCCAAACTCCAGGTGAAGCTGGAGATCCAGGTGAAGCCCTGCTGGATCAGACCAATTCATCCATACCTAAGGTACCGCCTTCCCTCATATGCTCCCCCGCGAGCACTTTGGTCTGGGACACAACATCTCCTGGCAATGCCAGGTCCCAGAGAGGCCAGGCTGGCCGCGACCAGGACCAGGGCTTTCTCGGTGGCGGCTCCTAGCTGGTGGAATGAGCTCCCGGTGGAGATCCGGGCCCTGCGGGACCTTGTACAGTTCCGCAGGGCCTGTAAGACGGAGCTCTTCCAC
>NW_015168147.1:31157-36372 GCF_001447785.1 Gekko japonicus | reverse complement strand
CTCCTCCTCCTCCTCTTCTTCTTCGCATTATACCCCTCTGAGGTCACTCCCCAGGCTCTACCTCTAAATCTCCAGAAATTTTCCAGTCTGGACCTGGCAACCCTGCCTCTCCTCCCTTTTATCCTCACAACAAAAACTATGCCAGGAAGGTTGGCTGAGAGGTTACTCAGCAAGCATCCATGGTGGAATTCAAAGTCATTCTCCCAGGTCCTAGTGTCACACTTGAACCATTACACAGTCGGGTAGTAATAGTACCCTTATTAATATTAGCGGGCTGTATTGTCACACATTCTGCATCTTTAAACTGGACCAGGTTCTTCTTCTTAAAAAAAAAAGCTTCTTGCAGACGTAGCTGAGAAGAAGCTTTATTTGTTGTTCAAGTGTAGAGGGGGGAAAAAGAGTTTGGTCTCATGACTGCCACAGCTTAGAGTCAACATACACTCTGGCCCAGATCTCCCAACCATCATTTCCTCGGAGCGAGTAGCACTTAAACCAAAATACAGTTTTATTTGGCTAACCCCAATGTAGGATGTGGTTGGCAGGCTGAGGAACCACACACTCAGGTTTCAAGGAGACGCCACCAGAGCAGCCGCTGTTGTTTTAGGCAGGAAAAGTCGTAAACGCAGGCCTCGGCAGTGTTCAACAAAACAGACGTCACCATAACAACAGGTATGGCCAGGGCTGTAGTCAACATTTCTCTCAGACAGACCCTGCTATGGTTCTGTGTAGGGCTTCAAAAAAATAAATGGAGAGTCAGGGGTTTTCGAATAAGCAACAGGAAGCTTAACGGCTCCATCGCCAAGTCTAGCAGTGTGGTCCTAAGTGGAATAACACACTTCTGGGAGGGGGTGTGGCTCAGTGGTAGAGCATCTTTGTGGCAAGCAGAAGGTCCCACATCAATCCCTGGAGTCTCCAGTTAAAAGGATCAGGTGCTAACTGATCGGAAAGAGCCTGGGACCCCAGAGAGCCACTGCTGGTCTGACTCACCTGGATGGACCAAGGAACTGATTCAGAATAAGGCAATTTTTTTCCTGTGTTGTTGTGCCTATTCCAAGTCCATGACTTCAGAGGACTTACTCAGAAGAGCATAACTCTGAGATTGCCCAGGGAAGTCTCTCTGTATTTTAGTATCTAGGAGTAGGACACACAAGCTGAATACCAAAAGTTATTCGTTTATCCATTTTCTTCACTCGGGCTTTTCATTGTTAAGTTCAGAGGCTTTAGTGAACACTGAACTAAAACAAGGATTTCCTCCCGTTCTTTCAAGGAATGCTGTAATGTGACACATAGGCATGGGAATGAACTGGGAAAATGCAGTGTGGTTTGGTTCGTGGCCTGCTGAGTTCACGAACCATGAACTGCCACGAACTTTTACCCACCTCATGAACTGGTTTGTTTCATGAGGCGGTAGAATGGGCCTCTGGTAGAACCACCTGTCATTTCCCCGGAAATCACTTTCCTGGGGGCACCTTCTTTGGGGGACCATAACTTGAACCCCATAAATTCAATTCTCACCAAACTTGAAAGGCAAGTAAAGGAGAGTATTCCAGGGATCTTTTGCAAGTTTGGTTTCTCTAGCTTGCACAGGATCCGATCTATACACTCCTGAACATGTGCCTGTCAAAATGACAGGCACAGGTTTAGGAGGTTCAGGAGTGTATTGAACAGACCCTGTGCAAGCTAGAGACATCGAAGTTGCAGGGTACCTCCCACACATGCTCCTCTACATGGCCTCCAGGTTGTTGCTTTGAAGTTGAACAAACATTTAGATTGAGTGGAGACAGTCTGTCTGGAAATTAATCCACTCAAGGACTAACATGAACCTCCACGAACAACTTGAAAGTTTGTGGAAAGTTCATGCCGGTTGACCTGTCACGAACGTGACTTTGCAAACCACGAACCGGCCAAAATTCATCACCAACTTTAGTTTGTGAGCCAGTTCGTGCCCATCCCTAGTGATCACTGAAAAAATCATTTTCCCGAAAATTCTTGGTGTTGGTGGAAAGTGCTTTCAAATCTCTGCCGACTTATGGCAACCCTCATGGGGATTTCAAGGCAAGAGAGGTTCAGAGGTGGTTTGCCATTGCCTGACTCTGCATAGCAACCCTGGGCTTCCTTGGTGGTCTCCCATCCACGTACTAACCAGGGCTGACCCTGCTTAGATCTGATGAGATGGGGTTAGCCTGGGCTATCCAGGTCAGGGTAAAGAGGTCTTAATGTGGCAAATCATAGTTCCACAAGTGCTTTTTAAATGTAAAGTTTGGGACTTGTATTGTGGTATGTGGTTGCAGTATGTACATATAGCATTTGTGCTACAACATGCCTGCGCATTGTTCTTGTGCATGCATCACCACCCTTGTCCTAACATTGACAACTTCACACAAAAACTGTCATGAAACGTTTGGAAATGCTCTGTGGAGTGGCAGCCCAAGTCTGCGGAGAGAAGTGGGAGGTGAAATGAGTGTGCTTGATCAGGGTCTCAGCTTGTAGAGGACCCTGGACCTCTCAATTTATTTTTCACTTTGTTATCACTCACATTAATTGTCCACTGACATAACACACATTGTGCATGACTTGTGTTTTGGAACTTCTGTGGCGGCACATTTCCTCCATGGAATTGCACATTTTGAGTCAGGTTGTACGTTTTCGAAGCCTCACCATTCCAGGTGGGTTGATGCTCTCCACCAGTCACATTCTGGGCAAAGTGAAATTGATGGTTGCACTCCTACATTTCAATGCAGAACTTTTTGTGTAGGGGAATTATCCGGGAAGTGGCCTTGGCTTTGCTGTGGAGCATCTGCTCGGCATGCAGAAGGTGCCAAGTTCAATCCCCAGCATCTCTAGGGTTGCCAGGTCTGGGTTGGAAAATACCTGAGACTTTGGGAGTGGATCCTGGAGAGGGCGGGGTTCGGGGAGGGGGAGGGCCTCAGCATGGTACAATGCCAGAGAGTCCACCCTTCAAAGCAGCCATTTTCTCCAGGGGAACTGATCTCTGTCAGCTGGAGATCAGTTGTAAAAGCAGGCGATCTCCAGGCCCCACCTGGAGGCTGGCAACCCTAGCATCTCCAATTAAAAGGATTAGGTAGTAGCAATGCAAAAGATCTACAGATGAGACTTATAGGTTTATAGGATTATGCATAGGATAGAGCAGGTAGAGAAAGAGGTACTTTTCTCCCTTTCTCACAATACAAGAACTCGTGGGCACTCCATGAAATTGCTGAGTGGTAGGGTTAGAACGGATAAAAGGAAGTCCTTCTTCACCCAAAGAGTGATTAACACATGGAATTCACTGCCACAGGAGAAGGGGGTGGTGGCTACAAGCATGGACAGCTTCAAAGGGAATTAGATAAATAAATGGAGCAGAGGTCCATCGGTGGCTATTAGCCACCAGGTATAAATAGGGACTCTGGGGCAAGGGATGCTCTGTCTTCTTGGTGCTTGGGGAGGCAACAGTGGGAGGGCTTCTGGAGTTCTGGCCCCACTGGTGGACCTCCTGATGGCACCTGGTAATTTTGGCCACTGTGTGACAGAGTGTTGGACTGGGTGTGCCATTGACCCGATCCAATATTGGCTTCTCTTATATTCTTATGACTCTAGGGATCTCTGGCCAGACAGAGGAGTTAATTACTGACTTTGGTCTGTCTCAGTACATGAGAAAGCCACTGTTGTTGCTGGTTTGGTTTGGTGTTTTTTTTTTAGTCAGATGAATTTACATTTAGCAACAGATTGGTACCAATCAGGGCTTTTTTTGTAGAAAAAGCCCAGCAGGAACTCATTAGCATAATAGGCCACACCCAGCAGCAGAAACTAATTAGCATATTAGGCCACACACCCCGACAACACAGCTCATTCGCATATTAGGCCACACCCCCATGCCCTCCCTTGGCTTGCCTGGGTGCCCTGGGGCTGCGGAGAGCACGGGCAAGTCAGCCCTTGGAGGGAAGGGAAGGCGCAAGTGGACAGGCCTGATCCTTCCAGGGCCCCCCCAGGTTTGCCCGCCTCGGAGTCGCTGGGGGGGGGGTCGCTGTCCAGGCCTTCCCTCTGTAGCCAGGCACACACAGAGGTTTTGGCTGTAGTGGGCGTGGCCAACTCTGAAGCCAGCCGGAACTCCGTTCCTGTGCGTTCCTGCCCAGAAATAGTCCTGGTACCAATCATTGTAGGAAAAGATACAGAGCAAGCTAGCCTGGGTCCCAGCCAAGACTCCCTCTAAGCTGTGGAGTCTTGTGAGGAAAAATTCTACTTTCTGAGTTACTGGCATTAAAGTTGCGAGCGAGCGATCTGGCTAACTCTAACTGTTTTCATTGCCCCTTCTGTTGCTGTGTTATGCCAATAAAGGTTTATGTGTGTGTGTGATTTGGCTAACTGCATAATTTAGTTTGCTCTGGAGCCATCCCTTCCTGAGCGAAGACAAAAAATGCATGAGCCGGAGGCTAAAAAACGGTGAGCTGGCTCACGCAAACACTGGTCCCAGAATCTGCATCAGTTGTAGGTGGGAGGGAGGAACTGGGGGGGGGGAGGAGAGAAGAGAGATCAACGAATGTGACAGCCTATGGATGCAATGTGAGAAATGCCATCGTCAACATTTATTTGGGCCCCAAGCAAATGCACACGAGAAGGTATTGACTGGGAATACCACAGAGGTTTGCGAAACAAAACTTGCACAATATACCACGTAGAGGGAGAACTCCACCCGAAGGGCATATGGTGCCCTTCGAACTTTCCGAGATGCCCAGGACCAAACAGAATAAGCTAGTACAGCTCCCTCAATGACTGACAGCATCAAAAAATATATATTGTCATGGGTTGAGATGAAGTTTTGTCCCATTGGTGTTTTTAAACATCGACACCTCTCCCTGCGGCTTGGAAAAAACGTGGCCCTTCGCTTCTGTATGAATGGTGCTAATGAGCACTTCCCCCCTACCCCCCCCCCCAGTTTTCCTGGACAGGGAGGTCTCCGCATGCCACCAGGGAAAGGGAAGAATGGACACCCGATAGAGTCGGGTTCCTCCACTTAATGACCGGCACTATATTCACAACCTCATTGGGTTTTTTGTTCCCACTGCGTGCTTGAATACCGCCGATGAGAAGGAATTAATTTTATTGAGGACGACTCAATGAATTAAATGAGGGGGAAAAGAAACCCCGCTCGGTTGGGTGGAAACATCTTGGCAGCCGGCACAGCAGCCGGCCGGATTGGAAACACTTTACATCTCGG
>NW_015168147.1:21713-31021 GCF_001447785.1 Gekko japonicus | reverse complement strand
CCCCCCTCCCCCCTCCTTTTTACCCTTCAATAAAACACCCAATAAGAAACTAATTGTCATATGGTGAGCTGGAGAAGAAGAAGAGGTGTTCAGAATAATGTTATGGTCATGGAAAGCTCTTTTGCTTTGTAACCATCTGGTGCGCCGCAGTCACAATGAATGGGATAATTGAGTCCCGAATAACTCCTTTGGGGTACACAGAGGACTTTTCTCACCCGGGGTTTGTATTCCCCCGTCATTTCACACTGCATCTGCACTCTTCTTTGATCGGGCAGGGCGCTACCAATAAGTTACTACACTTCATTAAGCCTGCATAATTCTCCGCAAATGAGCAGAAAAGATTGTGCCCCGGCCAAGACGGAGAAAAAGGGGGCTGCCAACGAGACTTTAGTGACTCGTCTTTGTACGGAATGATTGAGATAGATGGCCGTCCCATGCCACCATAGTTTCCTACGTGGGGGGATGCTGTGAAAGAATTAGGCAGATTGACAGCTGTTTATAATCCGGGGAAGGGTTGCCTTCAGACAGGCCTGCTCTGGGAGGTGACTGAGACCCCATTGTGGCCTAATCTCGCCTTTCAAAAAGTGTTACAATTCATTCGTTTCAATTTCTAAGGTGCTCAGTTTTCAAGCCCTCATTAAAAGCCCTTTAAGGAACTGGACTATTGACTCAATGGTCTTTGTTCGCTTTTTAAGCACATTAGAGTCACTCCTGATGTGTTTGAGGCAAAGAGTTGGAAGCCATAACAGCGGGTATGCCAGTATTTGGCAGAGATGGGTACTACGGTTTTTGTTTGTTTTTGTTTTTGCTTATAATGGAGAATAGATTCTCATGGAATGATAGGCAGAGGATAGTTGCATGCTCCTTTTGAGAGGGGTGTCTGCTGGCTGGCGAATCTCGAGATTTTTGAAACTGTGTAACCTCATGATTTCACTAATACCCAGATAGCACATTTTTAACACACTTAAAATTTAGCTATGAACTGCTACAAGTGGTGGAACTTCAAAATAGTGCGCAATATCAAAGCAGGAGAGCATGGCAGGCTCTCGGAAACCACGCTGAGCCACTGCAGGTGGCAGGAAGAACAAGATAAAGAATGAAATTATACCCACAGACATTTTAAAAGGTGCTTTTGGAAGAATACGTCTAAAGGTTTAAAGAGAAATGAGTGCAGGGCTGTTTTGATGCTGCACCTCTACTTTGGACAAGAGGCTACTGTTAGGACCGAATGTGGAGAAACAGAATAGTTTCCAATTGACAAAGGTGCCAGATAGACTTTTCAAAAGAATATCATCTTGTGTGTCATAGATTACAGGAAAGCTTTTCATTGTGTGGATCGTGAAAAGCTATGGTTGGTTTTAAAAGAAATGGGTGTGCCACAGCATCTGATTGTTTTGATCTGGCCCCCATAATCTGAAAAAGAAGCTACCGTTCGGACAGAATATGGAGGAAAAGGGTAGTTTCTGATTGGCAGAGTTGTCAGACAAGGAGGTATACAATCTCCTTATCTGTTCAACCTCTATGCAGAACATACCATAAGGAAAGATGGATTCGTTTCAGATGAAGGTGTAGTGAATATTCGTGGAACGGACATTAGTAATTTGAGATGTGCAGATGATGCCACTTTACTGGCACAAAATAGTGAAGACTTGAAATGACTACTGATGAGGGTTAAAGCAGAAAGTGCCAAAGCAGGATGATAGCTGAACATCATGAAGACAAACGTAATGACTATGAAGGCACTACACAATCGTAAGGCTGACAATGGGGGGAAAAAGAATTCGTTAAGGATTTTCTGTTAAGGATTTTCTACACCAGTTTGGTGTAGTAGTTAAGTGCACGGACTCTAATCTGGGAGAGCCAGGTTTGATTCCCCACTCCTCCATATGCAGCTGCTGGATGACCTTGGGCATGCCATAGTTCTGTCAGAGCTGTTCTCTCAAGGACAGTTCTGGAAAGAGTTCTCACAGGGTGTCTGTTGTGGGAAGTGGAAGGGAAAGGAATTTGTAAGCTGCTCTGAGACTCCAAGTGAAGGGCGGGGAATAAATCCAATCTCCTCCTCCCTCCCCCTCCCCTTCTTCTTCTTCTTCATCATCATCATCTTCTTCTTCTTCCTTGGCTCAATCATCAACCAAATGGGAGACAGCAACCAAGAAAACAGAAGAAGATTGAGACTTGAAAAGGCAGCCACGAAGGAACTAGAAAAAATCCTCGAGTATGAGGAAGTGTCTCTGGAGACCAAGATAATTCATATTATGATATTCCCCATTCCTGTGTATAGGTGTGAAAGTTGGATGATGAAGAAAGCTGTCAGGAAGAACATTGATTCATTGAAATGTGGCATTGGAGGGGAGTTTTACGGATACTGTGGACCGCCAAAATGACAAAACAAGTGGGTTCTAGACCAAATCAAGCCTGAACTGTCCCTAGAAGCTAAAACGACTAATCTGAGGCTATCATATTTTGATCCATCCTGAGAAGACAAGACTCACCGGGAAAGACAATCATGCTAGGAAAAGTCGAAGGCAGGTACCACTGAGTTAAGCGCTGTAACATATAGAACTACCCTAAGACAATTCTGAATTTAGTTCTTTCTAGATCGTTCTTAGACAAGTAACTTACTGTTCTATATTTTTCAAAAGTTGTATTGATAACCTCTCTTTGAAATGCTCTTCGTTGTACTTGGAAATCTTGAATATTACCATTATTTTGATGTTGTAACGACTTATCAGAAAACTTAATGAAAAAGTTAATGATTAAAAAGAAAAGTCGAAGGCAGCAGGAAAAGGAGGAAGGCCCAAGACTCAATCAAGGGAGCCCGTGGCATTCAGTCTGCAAGTCCACCCTCCAAGGCAGCCATTTTCTCCAGAGAAACTGATTTCTATTCCTGGGGATGAGTTGTAATTGCAGGAGGGGGCCCCTGCCTGAGGGATGGTAACCCTTTCTGAGAGTGAGGCCCTGGCGGGGCAGAGTTTAGAGAGGGGAAAGACTTCAGTGACCTGTAATGCTATAGAGTTCACCCTCCCAAGCAGCCATTCTCTCCAGGGAAACTCTAGTCTGGAGCTCAGCTGTAATTCTGGGAAGTCTCAAGGCTTCCCACCTGCGGGTTGGCAACCCTCAAACCCCCCCGTACACAATCCAAACCCCATCTATGGTGTGCTGGACCCCCCATGTAGTGTTGCCAGACCCCCCCTCCCCGTGGAAGCAGGGGTTCCTTGCCACCGGGCCCTGTTGCCCGCTGCCGACCACCTGGCTGGCGGGGGGAAGGACTTACCTGGAAAAAGAGTGAGGCCCAGTCCACGTTGCAGCGACGTGTCTACATCCCTTCCAACGTGACCCAGAAGTAACGTCATCATGTCGGCTATGTCAGAGCGATGCTTTGGTGTTGGTGCAAAAACTCTATGGTAGGTGCCAAATTTACCAGTGAGTTTTTGCTCAAGTGCCAGAGCATCGCCCTGAAATCGCTGCATGATGATGTCACTTCTGGGTCATGTCAGAAGTGATGTAGACATGTTGCTGAGATGTCAGCTGGGTCTCTGTCCCACTCCTGATAAGTTGCCCCATCCTCCGCCAGTTGCCAGGAGGGACCTGGCTATAAGGTTGCCACCACCTTATAGCCCCACTGGTGGACCTCCTGATGGCACTGGTATTTCTGGCCACTGTGTGATACAGAGTGTTGGACTGGATGGGCCTTTGGCCTGATCCAACATTGGCATCTCTTATGTTCTTATGTTCACCACCCCAATGGGGGCAGGGGTTCCGCTGACCAGCTGGCCAACAGGGAGAGCCCTGCCCTTGAAGAGCTCCATGGTACCCAACGTGCCTGGTGCAATGACTTCACCCAGAGGTGATGTCATCATGCCGGGCATATTGTGTTGGGAACGCTCTAACGTTCAGCCAAAAACTCTATGGTGACCATAGAGTTTTTGGCCAAATGCTAGAGTGTCGTCCCCCCCCAAATCTGGATAATTTGAATGCTAAAAATCAGAAGGCTTTGAAAACATTTGGCCAAAAGAGAGAGAGAGAGAGCGAGAGAGAGAAAAACCTGGTAAGATAGTATTTCGCAAGAACTCCAAGGATGACTTCACATTCAGAGGGTGCCCCTCATTTGTTTACCTAAATGCTGACAAATTGCAGCATTTTAGCAACACATCGCTGGGCCCAAACTTCATTTGCATGGTCTGACCCTCTATTCTGGAGCTCATAATGAGGCGAAGCACAAAGCCGGCATTCAGAGACACAAAGACGCCCCGGCAGTGATGAATACCAAGTAGGAGAATGAGGTGTTTTGTCGGAGAATGCATCTTTCGGCCACCTTTCTCTCCATCCCCTTTTATCTCCCCTTCTGCTCATTTTCAGAGCTTTCTCCTAAGCTGCCACGGCCTACTTTCTTTCGTGAATCCCCCTTTTCTTATTTCTATTGGAGTGGGGAGGGCGTATTCCTCAAAAGAAAGGGTGCGGGGGGGGAGAGCAAGTGGAAGTCATCGGAGATTTTATGTCAGCCATTGTTTGCGCTGGCCCTCTCCGAAATGCCAGGGATAGCTTTTAGTGTTACGAACGGATGAAAACCCAGTATAAAGAAAAGGCCTTACAATACAGAAGAAGTTGTACTCTTAGATTCCTGGTAACCCATATCTATTCTCTGGTGCATTGCCGGGCATGGCAAACTCATGTCGCTGGGATCTCTTTGAAATCCGAAAAACAGGTCTCGGGACTGCAACCGAAGCATCTAGTGTTCCTTCCTCAAGATTAACGTGGCTTTCAGGGACAGAGCATTTTTCAGGCCAGGGTGTATCAAATTCACACTTCATTTAGCATGAAGCAGGGACTGGAAGCTGGCTGGGGGCTCTGAATCCAGAGACGTTACTGGAATGAGCGGATTCCCCCCGTTCCGTTCTGTTCCTTTCTGGGCTTGGGAATTTGTTCTGTCTGAAATCCTGCTGGGCCTTCTGGTTCAATGGAGAGAACTTCTAAAAATTAATTCTGACATTGGTAGCGTCTGAACATGATAGCCTGTTTGGGAAGGAGAGGCTCTTCTTATGCTCTTATAGGGATAAACACCTTTAAAAGTGGATTAGACAGATAGATTAGATAGATTCAGAGAGGATAGGTCTATCAGTGGCTACTAGCCAGCCAGGGTGACTGAGAGGACCCTCCACTTTCAGAGGCAATCAACTCTGAATCCCAGAGCCAGGAGGCAACATCAGGGATAGGGTTGCCAAACCCCCCGGTTTGCCAGGGGTCCCCCGTTTTTTGGGGGGGTCTACCCGCCGCCGGCCAGAGGGCCAGCGGGGGAAGCCCCACCCCCAACACCCACAGCCACCCATCTCTCTCCCTTTAAGGGTGTGCAACCCGTGTTTCATCCCACGCGCGAACTCCACAAGCTTGCAGGGAAAAGCCAGCTTCGTTCTTAAAAGGGAAACGCAGCTTCTCTTAAAGGGGAAATGCCGGCTGCTGGCTACTTTAAGTGCAGGGAACTGCTGTTTTTGGAGATCCGGCACATGGCGGGGGGCGGGGGCGGGGCAGACATCCCCAACGTGATGTCATCACAATGGGGATGCCCCACCCCTTCCAGGAACGCCCCAAAAGTCCCCCGCTGGGGGTGGAAGATGGACTTGGCAACCCTAATCAGGGAAGGCCTTGGCCTCTGTGTGAGAAGGGATACTGGACTAGATGGACTATTGGTCTGATCCAGCAGGGCTCTCCTTATGTCCTCATAGGTAGATTCATGGAGGAGAAGTCTATCAATGGCTACCGGCCATGATGGCTAAGGGGAAACTCCATATAAAGAGGCACTAATCCTCTGAATCCCAGAGCCAGGAGGCAACATTAGGGGAAGGCCTCGGCCTCTCTGCCCTGTTGTTGGCCTGTCTGTCTGGTTGGCCGCTGTGTGAGACAGGATGCTGGACTGGATGGATCACTGGTCTGATCCAGCATGGCTCTTCTGATGTTCTTAGGAAGGCCTCGGCCTCTGTGCCCTCTTGTTGGCCCTCCAGAGGAACTGGTTGGCCATTATGTAAGAGAGGATGCTGGACTAGATGGACCACTGGTCTGATCCAACAGAGCTCTTCTGATGTTCTTATCAGGGAAGACCTCAGCCTCTATGCCCTGTTGTTGGTCCTCCATAGGAACTGGTTGGGCACTGTGTGAGACAGTATGCTGGACTGGATGGACCACTGGTCTGATCCAGCATGACTCTTCTAATGTTCTTAGGAAGGCCTCAGCCTCTGTGTCCTGTTGTTGACCCTCCAGAGGAATTGGTTGGCCATTATGTAAGAGAGGATCCTGAACTAGATGGACCCTCACTGGTCTGATCCAACAGGGCTCTTCTGATGTTCTTTTCAGTGAAGACCTCAGCCTCTCTGCCCTGTTGCCGGCCCTCCAGAGGAACTGATTGGGCATTGTGTGAGACAGGATGCTGGGCTAGATGGACCACTGGTCTAATGCAGCAGGGCTTTTCTTATTGTCTTAGGAAGCCTCTGTCTGTATACCCTGTTGTTGGCCCTCCAGAGAAACTGGTTGACCATTGTGTAAGAGAGGATGCTGGGCTAGATGGACCACTGGACTAATCCAGCAGGGCTCTTCTGATGTTCTTATCAGGGAAGGCCTTAGCCTCTCTGACCTGTTGTTGGCCCTCCAGAGGAACTGTTTGGCTGCTGTGTGAGGCAGGATGCTGGACTAGATGGACCACTGATCTTGTCCAGCAGGGATGTTCTTAGGAAGGCCTCAGCCTCTATGCCCTGTGGTTGGCCCTCCAGAGGACCTGGTTAGCCCCTGTGTGAGATGGGATGCTGGACTAGATGGTCCCTCACTGGTCTGATCCAGCAGGGCTTACGTAAGCACGATGCATCCTTTCAGTAGTACGGTCTCCAAATGTGACCGGTTTTCTAGAAGCACTCTGAATTATAATTATTTGCAAAATATATGATGTATTTAACCTATTTAGTGATAAGTACCATGTATTTAACCTATGTATTTAACCTATTTAGTGATAAGTACCATGTTTGGGGGGTTGGGGTTCGGAAGTACTATTTACCATATATGAATTCATGGTTGGATCTGATAAAACAAAAATCCTTGCTGTCAAGGTGGAGCAAAGAAGGCCGGTTCAAGTACAGGTCTGTTACTGCATGAAAGCTGAAACCAGAAGTTTCACTGCAAACAATTCTCACCGCTGTGTTAACCTATGAGAATGTTTGTGATGCTCCAGATACTGTCATAATTACTCTTTTAGCCAGGCTGCTATCTGAAGTCCCAATTCTCATATTTCCCCCCCAAGTGTTCCGCATTCCATTATGGTGGCATCACGCCACCCTCTGTCCCCCCTCCAAACCGATGACAATAAGAGTGTATCTAAGAACAATCTTTTGACTTGAGACACAGGACAAAAGGAAACTTAAGAGTGCTATCAGCTCTTTACAGTTCTCTTTCCCCCCTCACCCCCTCTTGGTGTAATTAATATGAATATTTCACTGAGAGTCAACACATCCTGGTGATCCTTGGCCCAAAGGATGTCTGCCTAGCCTTGGCCAGGGAGAAGCTTTTTCTGCCCTGGCCCCCACCTGGTGGAACATGCTCCCTATTGAGATCAGGGTGCTTGGGGGGGGGCAACAGTGGGAGGGCTTCTAATGTCCTGGCCCCACTGGTGGTCCTCCTGATGGCACCTGGTATGTTTGGCCACTGTGTGACCCAGAGTGTTGGACTGGATGGGCCTTTGGCCTGATCCAACATTGGCGTCTCTTATGTTCTTATGTTCAGGGCCCTGCGGGATCTCATGCAATTCCGCAGGGCCTGCAAGACGGAGCTCTTCCACCAGGCCTTTGGCTGAGGCAGTGGGCGGCTACATATGCCCCCCCCCCCGAGGTTGCTGTCTTCCACCCGCTGATAACCGGCCATACCTACCTACATCAATGGGCCGGATTCTCCCTACGGCAAGCATGACTATTGATTTTATAAGTTTTAATGTGTTTTAAATGTTATTGTATTTATTAAAATGTTGCGACCCGCCCTGAGCCCGTTTACAGGATGGGCAGGATAGAAATGCGAAAAATAAAAGAAATAGTAAACTTTAATTTTAGTGAAATCTTGTGGTCAAATAATGCTCTCTTTTCACAAAAGGGAAAGCGTAACATATTGTTTTTAAAAAAACAACATTGGCTTGTGTCCTACCACTGCATTCAGCTAAGAAAAACAGAGTATCATCTTAACATTTTTATATGTTAACAGTATTTTTTTAAATAATAATAATAATAATAATTGTGCAACCTTTTAACTTACATTAAGGGTCAGCTTTTTCAGGGTTGATATGGTCATGCGTTATCCTCACATATACAGACACAGAAACATTTATCATGTTCTTTGGGGAGGGGAAAAAAATTGGAGTTATCTATTAGCCTGTTTCCATGATACCATCACCATTCTGGGTGCTTTCAGACACGCTAAATAATGCAGTTTCAATCCACTTCGGTGACTGTTTGCAGTGGATTTTCACACACTGTCCCGGTCCGGTTGCTGTGGGATGTAGACCCCACCCCCCCAGAGACGCCCCAACCGCCTGACTCACCCGGGAACCAGCAGAGGAGCAGAGCAACCACAACGCCATGGCAACCGGTGGAGCCACGGCCCGGCTCCTCAGCATGGGAAGCCCCGGGAGAGACAACCTTTGGCGACCCAGAGGGTTGCAGTAGCATCAGCAGAGCACAGCCCCTGGATCGTGCACCCTGGAACCTTGCCCCAGCGAGCAGCGGCGCGGACATCATGGAGGGAGAGCTGAAGGTGGACGCGGGAGGAGCCCAAGTGGCGGCACACTTGCGACCACGCCCGGAACACCCAGACGGCATCCGGGTTTATCACAGGGGGCGGGGCCAGACTGGGAGTAGAGGGGGCGGGAAACACAGGCGGTGCTGGGAGTGGAGAAGGGGGAATAAAAGGAGAGAGAGGCAGAGGGGCCGGGGAGGAGAAACGTGCGATGGAACTAAGCTGAGAGAAACTGAAAGGGGGGCGGAGAAGGAGAGGCGTCCTGCGCATGCCGGTGGAGGGACTTAAGGGGTGACGTTAAGCCTGTCCCCTGCCTATCTGAGGCCCCACGGCAAACTCCTGCTGTTAGGATCCGCTTGGCTATTGTTCTAAACAAACGAAGCTAAAGGCTTGTGCTTGACCGCATGGCCCAACGGTCATGCACGTGGTAATGGCGGATACATTATACCTGCTTAACAAACTCCCCCCCCTCATGGATCACTGCCCTGTCGTGGCGAGGGGGCTTGCGCAGTTCAATGAAGCTGTGGGCTATGCCGTGAAGGGCCACCCAA